>NC_052155.1:94844655-95037451 GCF_902713615.1 Scyliorhinus canicula | reverse complement strand
TGCCGGGAAACACACACCCCCCCCCAAAATTGCCGGAACAAACCACCCCCCCCCCCAAATGCCGGACCAAACCACCCCCCCCCACAAAATGCCGGAACAAACCACCCCCCCACCCAAAATGCCGGAACACACCCCGCCCCCAAAAATGCCTGAACACCACCCCCCCCCCAAAATGCCGGAACCAACCCCCCCCCCTAAAAATGCCGGAACAACACACCCCCCCCCCCAAAATGCACGGTAACACAACCCCCCCCCAAAAATGCCGGAAGCAACACCCCCACCCCCCAAAAATTCGTAACACGCCCCCCCCCCCCCAAAAATGCCGGAACACGACACCCCCCCCCCCCCCCAAAAAATGCCGGAACACACACCCCCCCCCCCAAAAAATGCCGGAACACACACCCCCCCCCAATAAAATGTCCGTGACACACACCCCCCCAAAAAATGCCGGAACACACACCCCCCCCCCCAAAAAGTGCCGGAACACACACCCCCCCCCCCCCCAAAAATGCCGGAACACACACCCCCCCCCCCCAAATGCCGGGTCACACCCCCCCCCCCCCCCCCAAATGCCGGGTCACACACACCCCCCCCCCCCCAAATGCCGGGTCACACACACACACACACACACACACACCCCCCCCCAAATGCCGGGTCACACACACACACACACACACACACACCCCCCCCAAATGCCGGGTCACACACACCCCCCCCCCAAATGCCGGGTCACACCCCCCCCCCCCCCCCCCCCCCCCCCCCAAATGCCGGGTCTGTCTCTCTCCTCCTTATCCTCCAAAAAACGCCGGGTCTCACCACTTCCGCAGCTGGTGAAACTGACGCGTGTCGCGTCAGTCAGCTGCTAGCCCCTCCGGGAACGGAGAATAGCGGCCTTAAAGAAGGCCCCGACGTCGGAGTCATTAACACCGATTTTTTTCGCAGGCAACCCGCGTTACGAAGGGCTACGGAGAATCCCGCCCAAGGAGTGGAATGGAATACTCCTCACTTGCTTGGATGGGTTTAGCTCTAACAACACTCAAGATACTCAAAACCATTCAGGCCGTCGGGAACGGCCCGTGGCAGCCGCGGACTGAGTCCGCAGCTGTCCTGATGGGCGGCGGGGGAAATCGATCACCGGGGGGGGTCTCTCATGGACGGCCAAGGGCCCAGCGATCTCGGTGGGACCTACATTTCTGGTGCCGCTCCGCGGTCCGAGTCCGCCATGTCTCATGGGGCAACCACTCATTTTTGCTGGGTCAAGATCCTGGAACTCAGTTCCTTAACACTGTTGGATTACACAACCACTATTATTGCAAGCTTTATTCAGAAAGACAGAAGCAAATGATCCTATTGTTAATGGGGCACAGTACATTACTGTGTTAAATGTAACTCCTTTACACCATATTATCAACTGGATCTTTATTTTCCTAAAAAGTGGGGCCCGGATTCTCCGAGTCCACGCCGGGTCGGAAAATCAGCGGTGATGCGGGAAATTCCCGCCATGCCGCTCCGACCCCGAGACGTAGTCGCCCCAGCGCAGTCGACACAGCGCCGGTCGGAGGTCATTGAAAGAGGCCCCCGCGGCGATGCTCCACGGTCGACCGGCCGAATTCCCGCCAAGTCCCGCTGGAGTGGTTCCAACGGTACGGCCCGGCGGAATGTCAGGACCATAGCCGCGGTGGCTGTCCTGGTGGGGGGGATCAGACTCTGGGAGGGGCCTCCACGACGTCCAGGCGGTGATCAGGGGCAACCAATCGGCAGGCGCCTGCGATCTGGAAGGGGCCTACCTCTTTCTGCGAGAGCCTACTGCAGGGCTCCGCCGTGTTGCGTGCCGATGGCGCGGAAAAGGTCACCACGTGCATGCATCGGCGTAAAAATGGTCACCATACGCATGCGCCAGCACAGAAACGCCTGCCACGCGCATGAGCGGACCCACACCGCCCGTGCAGGGCTGCGTATCGACACTGGAGCTGTGTGGAGCACTCCGGCACCATGCTGGCCCCCTGAGGGTCGCTGAATCCCTGGGCCAAGAGGCCCGTTGAGCCGACGAGAAATACTCCGGTGTTTATGCCGGCGTCAACACTTAGCCGAGAGTTCGGAGAATCCCGGCTTTGATCTTTTGAAATACAATGACATTAAATTCAATAAAACTAAACCTATTTTATCCTGATTAACTGTGACTATGTTGTAAGGTCTGTAAATATATCATGGCACAGGTCCGATTGAAAATACAACAGCATTGAGCATGCAGGCATACCATCCCATATTCAAAACATATGTTTAGATCAAGGCACCATGCCTGGACTAGCTGGGGTGGAGCAGTCAGGTTTTTTCTCTTGTCCCTTTTCGTCATATTGTTTGTATTATTGTGGAACTGTGGGCGCGATTCTCCGCACTCATGACGGGGCGGAGAAAAGCGGGCGGCGCAAATTTTTACGGCGACGCTGGTCCGACGCCCTCTCGCTATTCTCCGCCCCCCCCCCCCCCCCCACACACGCCCGCCCCCCCCCCAACACAAATCGCTGCTCGGCGTTTTTTAACGATTTTTTTGCGATTTCCAAGGCCTTTACGGCCGTTTCCATGAATTTGAATACACCTGCTATACAAATTCGTGACAACGGCGCCAAAGTGCCATTCTGCACAACCATGCCACCGATTGGCACGGCCGCACCACGGCCATGCCAAGGGCGGCATGGGCCCGCGATCGGTGGGCACCGATCGCGGGCAGCGGGTACTTACCCCGCGCATTCTTTGTTACTCCGTCGCCCCGCTGGATCAGTCCGCGGGGCGGCTGAGGGGCATTACGGACCGCGCATGCGCGGGTCTGACGCATATGCGCGGATGACGTCATCATATGCGTCAGCCGTCGCTAACTTTGGCGCGCGGGCTTAGCGAAATTCGTTAAGCCCGCGATGCTGTAGTTCCTGGGGCCGCGATGCTAGCCCCGACCGGGGAGCAGAATCGTGTCCCGGGAGGGGGCGCGGAGGCTGCCGTGAAACACGGCCGTTTTCATGGCAGCCTTCACAACTCTCCGCCTGTGTATGTTCCTCGATATATTTTCATATAATGTTGTTTTAGGTTATTTTGTTGGCTCAGGAAGGAGTTTAGCATCTACTTGTATTGTCAAATAGAATATTTTGGCTCGATCTCATAGAGTTCATTCTGGGTGGGATTAGTGGGGTCGTTCCAGGTGCTACAAGCCCACCGATGCCCCACTCAGTTGCATGTCCTGCACTGAGGGGCTCTGCTCGTCAATGCAGGAAGAGATGAAAATGGTACACCAACCTGTTGACTATCCCCCCCCCCCCGGCCCCAACACAACTACTACACCCCACTAATGTCCCAACCCACCTGTTGAGGGATCCTTGACTGTTTCAAGATGACCGGGTGGCATCAACAGGGTCAGGGTACCACTCTGCACAGAATCTAACCACCAGGAAGCTTCCAATCACCTGGGAGACCCCCCCCCCTCCCCCCACAAGTACTGTTCCATTTGGTCCCCATTTGTGACACATGGTTGAGGTCCCCCCAGCAAGGCAGGTAGCCCCTGGGAACTGGTTGATCTGGCATAGACATAGTTATATGAGCTGTTAAATTCATTTAACTCTGCAAGTTTGGGATCTAACGGTCTCATCCTAACCCGATTCCGGTGGGAAGCAGCGGTAAATCACGTCCTTCGTTTCTTTTATGACTAGGATACATTTTGGCTCTTACTGAGAGCTGTAGATTTCAAGTCTCCCACAAACTCCTGAAGCTCCAAGAAAGTGAATTCCAAACCGTGTGAAAGCTATTTTGCAGTATTCACCTACTTACCCTTTTCCCATTTGTGGTGTACAGCTTTAGCACTGGAAAATTCATCAGCTCACTAATATGTTTCAGTAGTACATCAAAGTTCAGCATTCTGTTCCTATTCAAAATTAGATTACGTTTGAAACTGGGATCACCATTCCTGAAGACGACAAGCTTCTTTGGAATTCCTGTGGTTAGTGCTAAGTCCGGGGGAAGTGATTTTGAGGCTCTCTGTCTGATCTGTCGTGACACAAACTCCTCAGGATTAAAAGGTCTGCTAATAAACCAGGGGTCTTGTTTCCGATTAGCTACATCAAGGTTAATAGGCTTCACTCTCCGTTGGTCAGAGCAAATGTATGATTGACCATCCTTAAGATCTGAAAGACTTGTCACGCTATTGCCACCACGAGGTGTGGCAATTGTCCGTACCCCAAATGGCAATGGAATCTTCCGAGACAAATTATCTAATAAAGAATCAAATGTCTTAAATGAGTGACTGTTGATGCTCATCCTAATCCCAGAAAACTGTGGGTCGCCACTTTTATAAAAGTAAATCTTTTTTGTTTTAACGGGATTTGGAACTTGGAATTGTTGCGCAGTTACAGACGAAATTTTAGAGATCTGGCTCTGTTCAGGATCTGAATGTTGTTCTTCAGCCATCTTCCACTAATCAGTGCTCTGTAATGCAGCAATAAAATAAAAATTCATTTTAAACATTTGCTCTACTATTAGAGATAAGGAAAACATAAAGACTCAAGTAAAAGGCATACTCTGAGTACATACACAATAACAGAAAGATGACAAAGGAATATTAAAGGATTATCGGAAAGAAATCAAAACATTAGGAAAACAAAGAGAAACTACCAAATTAAACTAACAAGGAATATAAAAAGAAATACTAAATACCTAAAAACAAAAGAAAAAGAAAGATGCAAATAGTGTCACTAAGGAACATACAAAAATTACAAAAATCAGTTTGGGTCCGTGTTCACCAGGGAGTCTAACAGGGTAGAAGTAAACACTAAAAAATATAAAAAGGTATTTAAGGTTGATTTTTAAAACTGGACTGGAAACAGCTACTTAAGGTAAATTAGTGTCAGACAATGAGACTAATTGAAGCAGCAGATAGTGAAATCTCAGGACAATAATATTTTCACAAACAAATTGGGCAGCACGGTAGCACAGTGGTTCGCACAGTCGCTTCACAGTTCCAGGGTCCCAGGTTTGATTCCCTGCTGGGTCACTGTCTGTGTGGAGTCTGCACGTTCTCCCCGTGTCTGCGTGGGTTTCCCCCGAGTGCTCAGGTTTCCTACCACAGTCCAAAGATGTGCAGGTTAGGTGGATTGGCCATGCTAAATTGCCCTTAGTGTCTAGAAAAGGTTAGGTGGAAATAGGGTGGAGGTGCGGGTTTGGGTATGGTGCTCTTTCCAAGGGCCAGTGCGGACTCGATGGGCCAAATGGCCTCCTTCTGCACTGTAAATTCTATGATTCTAAATAGGGTAGACTTTCAAATTTAGAGTCCCCTGGATGCCAAAGAGGATACAGAGTAGTGTGAAGCAAGAAAGGGAAGCCCTAAGCACATACCAAGAACTCAAGTCTGCAGACAGCCAAGGGGAGTATAGAAAAAGTTCCAGGACGAAATTGTAAAGTAAATTAGGAAAGCAAGGAGAGGGCATGAAAAATGTCAGGAAGGAAAATCAAAAGATATTTAACAAATACATGAATAGCACAAGGATTGCTAAATAAGTAGGGTCCATTGAAGACCAAAAAGGAGGGAGAAGATGGGGATTGTGATGTAGATATTTTAGGTGAGGCGGAGTGTGGGGTGATATTTCCTCCCAACTTTAATGTAAGAAATAACAGCTTTTTTTGAGCAAACAAAACTTAACAAGAGTGCGCAAAAGCCCAGGGAATTTGTAGAATTTCTCATAAATGGGTTATGCAGGTTGGCTGAAGGCTGTGAGGTCTTAGGTCTGAGCTTAAAGAGACTGAAAGGTAGTGAGCTTGGCCAATGATACTCTTTCAGATGTACTCCAATATAAGGAAGATATGACTTTGGAAAATGCCATCCAAATCGTCAGACAATCGGACATCCGCACGCAAAACCAACCCATTTTGAATGATAAAGTTCAACCGTGGTACAGAACAACCTCAACAGCCCAACTCATAAAGCAACTAAAGAGCAAGGAGACTCCAGATCATGTCAGTGCGGTGGTACCGAAAGGTCAAAAATACCATGAGCAGTGTCCACCAATCACTGTGCCGTGTTTTCACTAGAACCGCCTGGGAAACTTTGGAAAGATGTGTAAGTCCAAAACTTTGAGACGTGCAAAGGATCACAAAGGAGATAGATGAGCAACCCCAAGAAGAGATCTAACAATGCATTTTGGACCGTGGATACACATTTTGAAATGTGCACATATCTGTGAACAGTTATCTCACAAGTTTCAAATTAGACACAGGAGCCAATGTGAGGGTCCTGACATATCAGGAACTGTAGCTAAGATGATCTGGTGCTGGATGACAGATACGCCACTGCATGGTCCCAGAGAAATGCAACAACTGGTTACAAGCATGCTTCAAGAGCTGCTGCTGTGTGCAAATAATCACAATTCTGTCTGTCGAGGGCAGCACGTTGGTGCAGTGGTTAACACTGCTGCCTCATGGCGCTGAGGACCCGGGTTCGATCCCAGCCCTGGGTCACTATCCGTGTGGAGTTTGCACATTCTCCCCGTGTCTGCATAGGTCTCACTCCCACAACCTAATGATGTGCAGGGTAGGTGGATTGGCCACGCTAAAATTGCCCCTTAATTAAAAATATATCAATATATTTTTTAAATTCTGTCTGCCTTTTGCAATCAACCCTTATCTCTCCTGAACAGAGATACATACCTGTGTTGCCCTCAACTTCCTCAAAATGGGAGAAGACATCAAAACAATTGCTGCAGTCAACTACATTGAATTGGAGAGTCCTGAGAGGTCCTCCAGTGTTGAGGATCTCGACTGGGACTTCAGTTTGGAATTGTCCTCTCTTTGCATAAGGCAGTTATACCAGCTCTTTTGCAGAAGAGCAGTAAATGTTCTTCTTCAGTCAGACCAGCCAAACCACCAGTTTAGCACCAGCATATTTAAATCAGAATACACACAGGAGAAGGAGCAGCAACAGAAGCAGGAAAAACTACAGAAACGAAACTGGAGCTTCAATGTGGCATGCAAAACATGAAGCTGATCTTGGAGCAGGGGAGAAATAACCACCAATTTGCCAAGAAAAAACAAGTACACATAAATAAACAGGATGTGGAGATGCCGGCATTGGACTGGGGTGAGCACAGTAAGAAGTTTTACAACACCAGGTTAAAGTCCAACAGGTTTGTTTCAAACACTAGCTTTTGGAGCACTGCTCCTTCCTCAGGTGAATGAAGAGGTTTGTTCCAGAAACATATATGTAGACAAATTCAAAGATGCCAAACAATGCTTGGAATGCGAGCATTTGCAGGTAATTGAATCTTTGCAGATCCAGAGATAGGGGTTACCCCAGGTTCAAGAGGTGTGAATTGTCTCAAGCCAGGACAGTTGGTAGGATTGTCTCAAAAATAAACAGTGCAGTATTAGAAGCTGAATTGAAGGTTGAGCTCAAGGATGAGGAACGTGTAAACATAAGGGAGATAAACCTTCAAGTTCCAGGACGAACATAATGGACCCCACCAAAAACAAAAAACAATTCTACCCCAAGAATGAACAGAGCAAAGATTCCCTCTCAACGAGAGAGGGGTAAGCGAAGAGAAGAGAGATTGTCAATAATGACAAATACAAAACGGAGAAGCACAAGAAGCGAAACAGATATTGATACCCAAGTGTTTGAGATACCAGAACACCAAGGACCACAACTTCAGCTCCAGACCAACAAAGTCAGCCCAAAGCAATTGGGACTGCCACTCCTCGAAATTTGAAAGGAAGGAGATCGGAAGAGCCATTAAGCCTCCGGATCCTCTGAATCTGTAAAGTCCCCCAACTGCCACGACACATCAAAGAAAACTGTTAGTAAGAGAATTGACAATAGACTGGCAAGTCTTATTTAGTCGCATCTGGCTGCGCTGATGAACAGTTTTTGTCACTACTTTTCAGAGGAGAATTTTCAGATTTTGAAAGAGAAGAGGTGGGTGAAAAGTCCTTTTGAGTTTGAGACACCAGAGTCAATTATTAACTTACCGCTGACTCCAAATGAAGAGTCTGAACTTCTGCACCTCATCTATTAACAGCACATTAAAAACACACCATAAGTCCATGAGGCTGTCAGCATTCTGGAGTTGTGTCTCTGAGGAATATCCAGTGCTGAGTAAAACAAGCATTTTGTTGCTATTTCCCTTCACAACGACCTACTTCCCTTCACAACGACCTACATGTACGAAGTTGGATTTTCCATCCTGATAAAGATGAAGCCAGTCTGAACTCTGCACCTGATACGCGCATTGCCCTCTCCTCCTGTGAACCTGTTTGGAGTGAGATTGTGAGGACCAAGCAGGCTCACCTGTGACATTAAAGGTAATTGAAAATGGTGTGTTGTCAAGGTCGGCTTGCGTAGGTCGTGAAGACCAGATGGCGTACATCGCGAAGGTCGGCCGACGTGGGTCACGAAGGTCGGCAGGCATGGGCCCCGAACGTCGGTCAGTTGGTAAAAGTGGGTCCCAGGAAAAAAAAGTTTGAAAAACACTGTTCTGTGTAACGCGACTTAAATCTTTAGCCAAGCTTTCGGTTATGCTTTTAATCTCTCCTTGGTTTTTTCCTTTTTTCCCTTGCATTGCTAGGAAGTGCCTTGGCATTATTTATTGTGTTAAAGGCACGACATAAATCTACGTTTCTAAAAATAAAATCATAAAATATAAGTAATATATAAAAATTGTATTTGTTAAAACTTTACATACCTCTGGTCTTAGACCAAACTACTCAAGTGTCATCAAATATCTACAAAAGAGAAAAATGAAAACGTTGCAATAATATTTCATGCATTTTGATCATTCTGAGTCATTCCCAATCCGATATTTATGTTTACATTGACATTTTATATTCCAGAGAATAAGTATTTAAAAAACAATAAAGCTACCCAGTAAAAATATCACCCAATCCTATTCATTCTTACTATTCACAACTATGATATTGAGATTTACAGCACACTCTAAACTGTACTTTAATAGCGCAATCTAGGAAATTAATGGCTATGGTAATGGGCCTGTCTGATGGCTGGAGAGCTGTTGTTAACCCGGTCCCAACCATTCCCAGGAGCCCCAATGTGATTTCAGACATCTACCTCTCCACTCTTGAGGTTGCTAGGTCCGACCTGACAGATGTCCTGTCCCCAAGAATTTCCAGCAATCAGAGTCTGGCAGCTCTTAAATGCCAAGAGTGCCACTGGGAGTGGTGGTCATTGATGGTACTGCAAGAGGGAGTATGGCCGTAGAGCCCTGAACCCAGTTAAGCGTGGGGGCCTCGCTAAGGCCAGTCAGGCAGGCCGCTACAAGGTGGCGGATGGGGGTCAGGTTAAAGGGCAGGAGAAGTCTTCATGCAAGGCAGCCATCACCATTGGTGGGGTCCTCTATTGGAGGGACCGCAGAAGGAACTGCCCCACGGGCCACAGGCAAGCCTGCCAGGATATATTGGTGACTTGCCCGCATGTTGAGACCCCTTTCCCAGCCTCCCCAGTGGTATTCCACCAGCTGATGAGCAGAGACCCTTAACATCTTTAATCTCCAACCTAGATCTCATTGGGGGGAGTTGGGAAGATAGTGGGCTCTCTGTTCCACAATCCCCTGCACAATGAAACAGATACCCCAGGTTCCAGCCAGCTTCTGGGTGGGAGGGGATTCATTTCCCCTCCTTGTATCTTCCTTGGCTCGAATGGAAACTATGCTTTCTATCACTTATTCAGTAATGAGTTAAAAGTATTTGTGGATTACGCGACATAACATGGGGGGGTAGTGCACACCAGCAGAATCTCCAGGGAAACAAAAGAACTTCAGGCTCCAGGGGCTCCCTGATTTGTTTATAAAGGTCAGAACATCCATCTGCCCCCTTCAAGGCAAATATCACTTGGGAAGGAGCTAGGGCTGGGATTCCCTCTGACAGAAGTTCCTGCTGGCACTGCTCAATTTGTACCTGATGTATTTTGGAGGCTGCTACTATGCCAGTTAGGTTAAGGTAGACCCTGCCAGTTGGATCCAGACATGGAATGTTTCCTGCACTGACAAAATAGGCTATTTTATAGATCTGCCTGCTTGTATAGAAGGCCAAGAATAATTTGAAATAAAAACAGAAAATGCAAGATAAACTCAGCAGGTCTGGCAGCATCTGTGGAGAGAGAAACAGAGGTACTGTTTTGAGTCTGGATAATCATATTCACAGCAATCAGCAGTGTTGAAGGGTCATATGGACTTGAAATAATAACTATGTTTCTCTCTCCACAATGTGGAGATGCCGGCGTTGGACTGGGGTGAGCACAGTAAGAAGTCTTACAACACCAGGTTAAAGTCCAACAGGTTTGTTTCAAACACGAGCTTTCGGAGCACGGCTCCTTCTTCACGTTATTTCACCTGAAGAAGGAGCCGTGCTCCGAAAGCTCGTGTTTGAAACAAACCTGTTGGACTTTAACCTGGTGTTGTAAGACTTCTTACTGTCTCTCTCCACAGATACTGCCAAACCCTCTGAATTTTTGATGCATCTTCTGGTCTTATTTATCCAAGAAGCATTTGGCTGGGTCAGAGTCAGAAACTCTCAGTCGCAATTGGGTGTCAGATATTTGAGCTCAGAAGGGGTTGGAAATAATCTGGGCGTGGTGTTTGCCACTGTTTCCATGGAAATTAAATGTTCACCCAGTAAACTGGCATTTCATGGAGGGTGCTATTCGTCATATGGCTTGGAATTTTGCAGCCAATATAGTTCCAGTATTGCACTGCTTTTGCAATTCCATCAGTAATAATTTAATTATAAGATTATTTTATAACCATGCATTATAACTTAACCGAAAGAAAGGTATTCACTTCATGCTTCACGTTTATGGTCAAATTAAGAATAAATCATTGTGAATTTACCAGACTTCCAATTTGAATAACAAAATTTGACAGTCACCTTACCAATAACGTGGAATTAATCATTTGTTTTATAACACCTACAGTTTTCAAGGGAGTAAAATTTCTGATTGTGGATCAGCAAATTATAAAAGGTAAAATACTCAAGTTTTTGGAATCTATGAAGTATTATTAACAATTGAATAATGCCGAGTGGAACATTTTTCATGAATTGCAACTCTGAACACTGACTGAGCTGAAGGAACATAACTGCACTTGTAAGAGCAAAGGATTTTTTGAGCTAATTCTAATTCAACATTTAGCATTTTATAGGCTGCATGTAAACATGGCATTCTAAGTACTTTGACCAAACTTTCAATACAAACTTTGTTTGTTTGATTAATTAAAACGTAATGAATAAAAATGCTACCAATAACATCCACGGTAAGTATATAATTATTCATCCATAGTGCCAAAAATTCAGTTTAAAATGCAAGTGCTTACCCAATGCAACATTGCAATCAGCAGGCATTATAGAAGCCCAATACATTTAACAGTATTTTTTTCCATTTTTATACTGAATATTGGTAACTCCAGTCGATTGCCCAGAATCTTGAATGATTGCTCCGCAAGATTTATTTGAAGCCTCACAGTCCAACAAACATCAAAATCAATTTGCTTAATCTAGTGTCAAACTAATCTCAACAACTAAAGTGCATACACACTGTTATAAAACTCTACAGGCTGAAAATGATACAATTACTTAATGAATGTGTATCAAATTCAATTGTTTGCTAAATGAATAGAGATATTAATGTATATAATTTAAACTGGATTGTGACTTTGCTAAATATTTGCACTACAGCAACATAGATTTTAAACCACTCCTTCTCGATCACCTGACATATTACACAATCATAGGTCAGTCATGAAAGATATAAACAATAACATCAAATCCGAAAAAAAGTTCAGAAAGGTGAACGATAAATTCCTCTTCCAAGTGTGAAGATGGTAATAATACCTATATTAGGCGTGGATGATTTTGTAAACCACCATTTAAATTGCTCAGCGCTTTTAATGTTATTCAAAACCCTTGATTGTGTTACTAATTGCCTGTAACATAATCTTAGCCATCATTCACTCAATGTAAAATTGAATGCGGCCGGTCCACATTATTCTAAAAGGTATATATTACAGTCAAAAAATGCAAGAATTATACTGGATCCCAAGAGCAGATGTGAATTACTCTGAAGACTAATCTGCTTTGATGCATTGTTTTTACTAATCAGGATTAAAGTATTACTTCAGAGCATCCATCGAAAAAAAAAATAATTGCACACCATATGGCCTTCTGACTTTATTATAAAATGTAAAGTGGGCATCAAAAATGTTAATCTCTCTCATATCTTTCACCTGTTTTTCATTTAGATATTCATTACGGTGGAATGCAGATCACGTACATATAAACAAATAAATTACAGAATGGGAGTGACGGAAAACCTCACAACATTTAAGAAGTATTTAGATAAGCACTTGAATCATCATAGCGTACAGGGCTACCAGCCAAGTGCTGGAAAATGGGATTAGAGTAAAATAGGTGATGACGGCGGGTACACGATGGGCTGAACGGCCTCCTTCCTTGTTGTTAAAAACTCTATGACGCGATGTATGGAAATCATTCTTTAAAAGTGATTCGTTTCATGATAATAAAAGCAAAGTTCATGAAAAGTTGCTTTTACATGTACATTTTGTTCGAAAAGGGAGGAGTCAGAAGGGCTGCACACTGTCATCACGATAATAATCTAACACCCGAATGAAATAATGCTGCATGATATTATTGCGTGTTTGCAAATGGACTGTTTTTTTAAATGTTGTTGCGTGAATTCTCCCATTTACACGTTACTAATACTAAAATATAGAGTTAACGCAGAAGTCTGTATTTGTTCAACGCGAGTACTATAATGTGTTCTGCATCCACACAATAACCATTCATTGTTGACATGAATGTACATTTTTCCGTGCGCGCGTTTATCGGAGCTTTGTCGGTTTGCCTGGAAATGGAGCCTCGGTAGTTAAACATGTTCGATGGACTCACCATAGTAACCGAGCGGCTGTGCTGGGAAGTGTAGCGCTAGGCGTGGGCTGCTGCTGCGGTTTCTGGAGAATTCTCCGTTTCCATGAGAGTGCAGCTGGAGCCCTGGAGTCAGGTGAAGGCACGGGCACATTGCCCTCCTGTCACGCTCTGCATGTTCCCATTGTCACTCCGACACGCCGCTCGGTGACTTCACAATGTGCTCGCGAGGGAGGGTGGGGAGGCTTGTTTCTTCTCAGGAACAACAAGGGCTTGCCAGCCTGGCAACTTTCTCGCCATGCAGCCCCGGGGTGGGCTGGCTGGGAAGTGACACCTCTTCAGGAAGACCTTACAACAGATCAGGTAAGACATGAAAATGGAAAACACTCAGCATGTTTGTTATCATTTCTGAGGAAAAAACGGAGCTTAACTTTTAAGTCCCTCAAGAGTTGTGATATTTTTGAATTAATCCATAGAGTACCTACAGTGCAGAAGGAGGCCATTCGGCCCATCGAGTCTGCACAACCCCTCCGAAAGAGCCCTCTACCTAGGCCCACTCCCCCGCCCTATCCCCGAACATTGATCATTGATCATAGCCAATCTTCCTAAACTGCACGTTGTTGGACTGTGGGAGGAAACTGGAAAACCCAAAGGAAACCCACACAGATATGGAGAGAAAGTGCTAACTCCACACAGTCAGCCAAGGCTGGAATTGAGCCCAGGTCCCTGGCACTGTGCGCCAGCAGTGCTGACCATTGTGCCACCGTGCTGCCAGGATGGATGAAGGATTTGGGCATCGCTGACTAGGCCAGCATTTATTACCCATCCTGAGTTGTCCTTGAGAAGCTGCTTTTTTGTACCGCTGCAGCCCCCTCGGCAAACTTCAGCTCATCCAAAACTCTATTTCAGGTACTCTTATATGCTTTATTTTTATTCTTACATCCTCTTCCTCTATCATCCCCAAGCCCAATTACCTGTATTTAAAGATACTCATCCTTATTTCCAAATCTCATAGAACCATAGAAAGGTAATGTTGCAGAAAGAGGTCCTTCAAGCAAAAAGGTCCTTGTAGCCAAAAAAAGAAATTTGCCGCGCATTTTAATCCCATTTTCTAGCACCTCGTCTGTAGCTTTGAAGGTTACAACACTTCAGATGCAGATCCAGATATCTTTTAAATGAGTTGGGCTTTTCAGCTTCAGGCACCAAAAAGGTATTTTCTCATGGCCTAAAGAATCCTTCTACCAATCACCTGATAATTGACCCCTCATCTAAAGGAAGGAAGTCTGTCTAGGCTCCTCATAATTTTATACACATCAATTAGGTCACCCCTTATACTCCTCTTTTCCAAGGAAAAGAACCCTAGCCTATTCAACCTCTCCTCATAACTGGAATTTTCAAGCCATGGCAACATTCTTGTAAATCCGCTCTGCACATTCTCTACGTCAATTATGTCCTTCCTGTAATGACACTGAAATGATGCTGGCTAAAGTCCCCTGTGATTGTAACCATGCCTTCTTGACCTCTTCAACGTCAACCCAAAAGTTTTATCATGTCGTCTTCAACCATTATGTCTCTTCCATGTCCAGTTCCATGCATAATTCCACTCCTGCCTCTCAGAATACAACCAGCACATCTCCAGCAATGGTTTCAAGGGCCCCCAAGGATTATCTTTGACCTCCTCCCACTTTTTCTCATCTAAATGCTTGATGACATCATCTGCAGGCTTGATGACAGCTTTCCTGTGCACATTGAAGACATCGAGCACTATCCATCTATCACTTTCCGTCATGAAATGTCTGTCTCCGTGCTAATGGAAGAGGCACAACTTGTTGACCAGTTTCCAGTTGAAAATTGAGTAGGTTGCAGCTTGTACCATAAACTCATTTGTTTCTCACTAACTCTTTCTGGTTGTCTTTGGGCTGAAGCAGACCAAGCAAAACCATCTGTTCAATGCTGGGCTGAACTTCTAATCCCACCCCCTTGCCCAAATGGGTAGCATAATGTTCGAACTAGACCTTCTTATTTAAATACTGGCCAGAATTCTCCAGTCATGGGGATTCATCTGTCCCACTGGCAGCCCCCCCCCCCCCCCCCCCCACCCCGTGGATTTCACAACAGCATGGGATGGTTTCAGTGGGAAATCCCATTGACAAGTCCCGGGAGGTTGAATCGCGTCATTGTGAAACACACGGCTGGGGAACCGGAGAATCCCACTCACTATTTCATATTTACTTCCCCTGCCACCTCTAAACATACTCAAGCTTTCATTAACCCAGCTAATCTGTTTCTTCACACCTCAGCATTCTTTCTCCATCTGAAGCTCCTTGGGAAGTTTATTTTAATCACTCTTAAAGAAGGTCACATACAAACTGCTATTGTTTTTAAATATTTATGCAATGATGATACATGAGGTTATTTCACAATTAGCACTTTTGCTATGGAGCTTTGGGCCTGGAATATTATGTCGACATGCACCTGGCCTCCCAATATAGATGCCAGGCACGTACAACGACTTGTCAGCAGCTTACATTTAGAAAATTAGCCTTATAATCTGAGTCAGTAACGACATGTGGACATGTATTTTATATTCTAAATATCCTAAAGAAGGTAATGAGTATATTAAAATGAGGCTGGAGCTGGTTACAAGTCAGTCTCCCTTTGTTATTTAATTTTGCTACAAGATGGCCTGAAAATAGGACACATAAACTTCGTGTGCCTGATTTGTTGACTCGTTGCTGGGGCTATAGTGAGACAGAATTGAGATCCCCTAATCTTGCAACATTGGGACTAACATATTCCTAATATCATTACTAACAACTGGCATGTGCATTCTTCCATCACGTTGTGTTAACTCAATGTTATTACAATTGCACAACTCTTTTTTTTCCTTAATTTAGAGTATCCAATTTTATTTTTTCAATTCGGGGCAATTTAGCGTGACCAATTCATCTATCCTGCACATCTTTGGATTGTGGGGGTGAGACCCCGTGTGGGACTCACCGGCATGGACCCCATCACCTTCTCCTTCCTCGAGGTGCTCAATACCCCAGGGCTACTCCATGGGATAGGGGTGTGAGCAGAATTAATCCCTGAGCCTCCCCTGCCACCTGGCGCTGCCAGTCCTGGAGGCCCGCTATGGTCTCAACTTGGGACTGCATGCTTGCGGCCATGGCACACAGGGAGTGGACCATCCTTGTCTGGGACTGCGCCACATCACCCATTGACTGTGCCATCACCTTCCGGGTTGTGTAAAATACACTGGGTCACCTCTCTGTGTGTCTGCACCACGTCAGCCAGCACCTGGGCAATGCCACCGGTGTTCCTAGCCATGGCCTGCAGTGACTGGGCCATGCTCAGAAGCGTCGCTGCAATTTCCAGGTGGCTCTGGCACATGGTTGCCTGGGCCTCGACCAGTGCCTGCACAGATTGCCCCAGGCCTTGGAACTGCTGATCCATAGGCAAAACCGCCCCAAATGCCTCCACCGTGGACGCCACTCATGTGGTGTTGGCCTGGGTGGCACGCTTGGTCGGCACCACCCCCTGCTCCTGCATATGGTTGGACTCATCCACCTGTGCCTGCAAGTACTGGATGCTCGCCGACAACCCCTCATGTAGTCCCTGGCTCTGCGACTGCATCTCCACAATCGATGGGACTGTCCATTCCAGAACCCCAAAACCCATCTGGACGGCAGCAGGTTCCTTCGGTCAGCCCGCCTTCCGACCGTCTGCCCCCTGGGTGTTTATTGCTAGGGGCACAGTGTTGCCTACTCACCCTGGCCGCTCTAAGTAGGCGGTGCAGTTTTTTCCGACACTGCTGACCGGTCCGGAAGGTGTTACCCACGGTGCTGACCGCCTCTGCCACCTGTGCCCAGGCACGGTGGACAGCGGCGGCTGGCAGCCTCCTTCCTGGGCCAGGGTAGAGGGACATCCCCCCCCCACGCTGTCCAGGAGGGTCTCCAGCTCGGCTTTGGCGAATCTTAGGACCGTACTCCTTGCTGCCACCTTGCTCACTGCGATGGTGTGTATGGGGAGTGAAGTGTGAATATGCGGCTGCAGCTTGTCAGCCTCCTGAGTGTCAATCTCGGACCTGGCGAATCCCGCACCATTTCTCATTGGAATCGATTGTCTTCAATGATGTGTCGGTGCTATTCCCTCAATAGTAGCTGAATCGGTCCAGGTGCGGTGCCAGTTTGCCTGTTGTGGAACTCCATGAATTCTGCACCAAAGCCAACATTTAGGGCGGGATTTTCCATTTGCTGATGCCGAAAACGCAGTCGGTGGTGGTTTGATGCCAAATCGAGATGCTCCGGCACCCCAAAATTAGTGTAACCGCATTGCTCGCCACACGGGTTTAAATACAGAAGGTATATCATTAGCGGGCCTGACACCCTATTCTCTAGGGCCTCCGAGATTCACCGCCTTCAAAGGGCTGAGTTCCCGACAGCGTGGTTCACTTGTGGTCTCAAAAGTCATGAACCTGGCGTCACGGTTGCTGAGCGAGAGAGAGCGGAGGTAGGAAATGGCGTGGAGTGACTGCGGGCTACCGGCCCGGGCACCGGCTATACTGGCTGCGAGGGGAACAGCCTTCAAGGGCCTGGGGAGGGGAGGGAGGGACAGGCTGAGCAGCTGGTGCGACCCCCCACAGGGCTGGGGCGGTACCCAGGCAATGATCGCCGTTACATATCATATCATATAATTTACAGTGCAGAAGGAGGCCATTCGGCCCATCGAGTCTGCACTGGCTCTTGGAAAGAGCACCCTACCCAAGGTCAACACCTCCACCCTATCCCCATAACCCAGTAACCCCACTCAACACTAAGGGCAATTTTGGACACTAAGGGCAATTTATCATGGCCAATCCACCTAACCTGCACATCTTTGGACTGTGGGAGGAAACCGGAGCACCCGGAGGAAACCCACGCACACACGGGGAGGATGTGCAGACTTCGCACAGACAGTGACCCAAGCCGGAATCGAACCTGGGACCCTGGAGCTGTGAAGCCATTGTGCTGTCTACAATGCTACCGTGCTGCCCGGTCACCATCTTTCAGCACACCCACTGACCACCCACCTCGGCTCCTGGTTCTACATCATGACACCGGCCATTTTGGTGCGCCCACCCCTGCACCCCACTCCCCTGCCACAATGCCCCCCCCCCAAGCCTCAAACACCCCACCCAATCGGCCACCACCCACCGGGGGGCCACCCAGTGCAACCCCCAGTGGGGGCAGAGCCAATCAATGCTACCCCTGGCAGCAGGGATGGGCTCTAGGACCAGGGGCACTGACAGTGCCGGATACCAATGGGGCAGGTGTATGGGGGTGGGGGAGGAACATGCGTGGGCACATTCCGCAGTGCCAACCCGGTCCACCGTGTAGCCCATGGAACCTGGCTGGGCACAGGAGTGTGCGCCATGCTATCATATTGGCCTCGAGGTTCACCAACTGGGAGGGGGGTCTGGTCAGGTGCACAGATTCTCATCCCACCCCCACACCCCTCCCCCCTTCCCTCCAGCCAGGCCCTCGCCTGCAACTCCCTCTAGGATGCATACCTCTAGGATACAGGGGCTGATTTAGCACAGTGGGCTAAATAGCTGGCTTGCAATGCAGAACAATGCCAGCAACATGGGTTCAATTCCCGTACCAGCCTCCCCAAACAGGCGCCGGAATGTGGCGACTAGGGGCTTTTCACAGTAACTTCATTGAAGCCTGCTCGTGACAATAAAGCGATTTTCATTTCATTTTCTTGGTGGATTTCCAGATGGTACATCAGGAGTTGAGGCGGCCTGCTGTAATTCCTGCCCTGCTACCTGGATCCATGTTGGCGGGCGTCTTCTGGGACGACTGGGCCTGGAAGTGCCCGGCTGCTCGGATGTTCCAGGTGGTGTGGTGCCACCATGTTGTGCCCATTGCTCACCAGATGCACCAGGGACAGAAGGAGGGGGGAGTCCAAGGTGCTCCGGTATTCTGGCATCTCCCTGGCACGAGTCACGGGCAATGGTCCCAGCACCTCCTCCTCCCTTGGGGTGCTCGATGGCCCCCGGGCTACTCCACTGGGTGGGGGTGCGAGTGGAGCCATCCCCTGAGGCCCCCCGCCACCTGGTGCTGCCAGCCCTGGAGGCCCGCTCTGGTCTCAGCCAGGGTCTGCACACTCACGGCCATGGAGCATAGGGAGTAGACCATCTCTTTCTGGGACTGCACCACATCACACTGCGACTGTGCCACCACCCTGTGCGTCTATGTCACATCAGCCAGTGACTGGGCCACCTCCCACTGGATCTGGGCCACCTCCCTCTGGAAATGGGCCACCTCCCTCTGGGACTGGGCCACCTCCCTCTGGATCTGGGCCACCTCCCTTTGGGACTGGGCCACCTCCCTCTGGGACTGGGCCGCCTGGCCCAGTATCTGCGCAATGCCGCCAATGTTCCCAGCCATGGTCTGCTGTGACTGGGCCATGCTGAGGAGCACCGCTGCAATCTCCAGGTGGCTCTGGCACATGGTTCCCTATGAGTGGGCAGCCCAAAACTGGTCCTCGGCCACCTTCTGCACAGAATGGCCCAGGTCTTGGACATGCTGATCTATAGCCGAAACCATCGCACTCAATTCCACCACCGTGGTTGCCCCCTGTGCGTTGATGGTCTGGGTGGCATGCATGGTCGGCATCACTGCATGCTCCTACAGGTGCTGGAGGCCCACCGTCATCCCCTCTTGCAGTCCCTGGGTCTCTGGCTGCATCTGCACTGCTGGTCCCTGGGGCTGACCTGCCCTCTGACTAACCAGTCCCTCGGTTGCTCCTACCTCCACCTGCTGTGCCGGATGCGATGTGTGGTGCGCACCGAAGTTGGCCATTCCCTCAATACAAAATGGAGGAACGCAAAGCTTGCAGGTTAAAATGGACAATGTTTGCAGCACAAGCAGGCTGCACCAAGCCAATGCGTATTCTGTCTGCTAAGAGAGCAGACAGCACCGAAACGAACATTCCGCATATTAATGAGGCAATCTCCGGGATAGTTAACATAACAATGGAACGATCCCAGGGACAATGGACACAAATAGAGAAGTGATTGCAACATTGTATGGGAAGCCAGACACCCCGGCACCAGCGGGGTTCGAAAACAAAACACCTGAAGGCCCGCCCAGTAGCCGAGAGATAGCCTCAGTATTGGGGGGATTCAAACAAATCGATTGGGAAGAGACCCAATCAATTCCGAGCAGGTAAAGGGGTCCGCCCAAAAGGGCACGAAGCCCTAGGACCTATAAAAGACAGGTCCCACACTTAGTTCGTTCTTCTTGACCAGCCCTCCTCTCTGGACCAGCATCTCGACCAGCTTTTGCCAAAGAAGACCTTGAACGAGAGAGAGGAGAGGTTTGGGACAGCAGCCACCAGCAAGTAAGTGTCTCACAATGATCGCTACCAGATATAGACACTCTTGACCCCTTTTTAACCCGTACCAACCTGAAGTCTGCAGACCAGAGCAGAGCAAGAGGCCTTGTCCCCTGATCCGGCAGTTCCCTTTGAGATAAGTATTGGTTATTTAGTGGTAGGAATAGTTTCATCCTCTTAGCGTGTGCATGGGTAGTATTATAATTGTATTATAATAAATTCAGTTGTTTGAACTTACTAATTGGTGTATGGCTTTATTGCTTTGAACTTGACCTTGAAACTTGTGGCGGTATCTTAACGATACCTGGCGACTCCAGAGCTAAGTAACGAAACAGAGCCAAATCGAGTGTTAAGCACACTCACCCAGAACGAGCAACAGGTGAGAGTGTCTGGGATGGTGGAGGGTGTAGGAGACAGCTGTGACGGGAAGTCAGTGTCATCCTCCGACCCGAGCTGCGGGGTGTCCTGAGTCTCGGGCGTGGGGGCTGGTGTTCGGGCTGCTCTCCTCATCAGTGCTCGGCTGTCTGGGGGGCACCAGCTCCGGCACTGGCTGGGGGCGGGGACCTCCGGATGGACCAGCCCCATCTCCGGCAGGTCTTGTAAGACACAAGACGACATGTATGATTAGGTAGTAGGCCGGCAGGGATGGAGGGGAGGGTTGAGGGAGGTGAGGGCAGTGAGGGGAGCGAGGGGTGAAGGTGGTGAGGGGGGTGTGTGGGGATGAGGGTGTGCAAGTTGAGAAGGGAAGGGGTTTGGGGTGAGGAGGTTATTGGGGAGGTGGTGCACACATGTGCCATGGGGATCCGCAACTAAGCAGGGTCTCACTTCCTTGCTCGCCGCCGAACTCCACCTCGGTGACCTCCTTTCCTCCAGGTCCCGACCACGTACAGTGCCCTCTTCTGGGGCTTGGTGAGCGACCACAGTTCTGGTGGTCCCCCTCTGTCTTCTGCTCCCGGCTGTTGCGCGCGGCCTTCTCATGGAGGCCGTGGGGGAGAAGGGGGGGAGCGGGGAGGCGGGGAGTGGGGGGGGGGAGCGGGGGGGAGGGGGCAAACATAAATAGCAAAACCATTAGATGGTCCAATGCATGCTGCCCAGGGGTTGGGTAGATGGTGGCGCCTCAGTCC
Source organism: Scyliorhinus canicula (assembly GCF_902713615.1). Lineage (NCBI taxonomy): Eukaryota > Metazoa > Chordata > Chondrichthyes > Carcharhiniformes > Scyliorhinidae > Scyliorhinus > Scyliorhinus canicula. The sequence goes on along the minus strand of NC_052155.1, from coordinate 95,016,026 downwards.
CCTGGCCATGGCAGCTGGCATGGGTGGTGGTATGATACAGGCCGGGTTACTGGTGTGTATGGGAGGGTAGGGGGGGGGTTTAGTGCCAGGGGCACAGAGCAGCCAACTCGCCCTGGCCACCCCGAGGAGGTCGTGGAGTTTCTTCTGGCACTGCATGACAGTCTGGACAACCTTGCCCATGGTGCTGATCGTCTCTGCCACCTGCGCCCAGGCACAGCAAATGACGCCGCTTGGCGGCCATTCTCCTGGGCTGGGGTACAGGGTCGTCCATCTCTCTTCCACGGCATCCATGCGGGTGTCCAGCTCAGCGTCCCTGAATCGTGGTGTTGCTCTCCTTCCAGCCATCTTGTTGGCTGGGACGGTGTGTGTGGGGAAGGATCGTTAAGTGCTGCTGTGGCGTGTGAACCTCGTGCGCCAATCATGGACCCGGCGAATCCGACACCGTTCTGCATGGAATTGATTGCATTCCATGTAGCAACGGTGCAAGCCCATTTAAAGTAGCTGAATTGGTGTTGCATCATTTTCTCTGTCGTAAAACACTACGGTTTCAATGCCTGGCATCGGCACAGTCTCAAAATCGGAGAATCCAGCCCCATGTGTTTATACCTTCTTTATCGATCTCCCATCTGGAATCTTGTCAAAGGCTTAAATGAAATCCATATGAACTACATCTTCAGCACGACCATCATCTACACACTTTGTCACCTCCTCAAAAATTCAATCGTATTTGTTCGGCATGACATTCCTCTGACAAAGCCATGCTGACTTTCTGTAATCAAACCTTGCCTCTCCAAGTGGATGTAAGACCACTGATGTAAGACTTACTGGTCTGTAATTCCCTGGTTTATCTCTACCATCCTTCTTGAAAAGTGGATCCACATTAACTGTTCTCCACTCCTCTGGTACCTCTCTGTGGCCAGAGAGGAATTTTAAAAATTGGATTAATGCCCCTGTAATTTACTCCCTTGCCTCCCACAGCAGCCTGGGATACAACTCACCTGACCTGGGGATTTGTTCACTTTGAAGCACGCCAAAACCTTCAGTACCAACTCATTCCCTATGTCAAACTGCTCAAGAATCTCTCAGTCCCTCTGTCTGAATTCTGCACCCACATCCTCCTTCTTCAAAGTGAAGGCAGATGTGAAGTACTCATGTAACACCCTACCGATGTCATCCGACTCAACGCACTCCCTTGGTATCCAATGGGTCCAACTCTTTCCCTGGTTATTCTCTTCCCCTGGATCTACATATGGAATATCTTGGGATATTCCCTGATCATACCTACCAGTGCTTTTTCATGCCCCCTCTTTGCTCTCCTAATTGCTTTTTCAGTTTCCCCCCTGCACTGTACTCCATGAGGGCCTTTGTAGATTTGCTTCCTTTGCACCTGTCTTTTTTACCCCAATGTTTTATTGAGATTTTGGTACATAAAACAAATATAAATATGAACACACAGTAGGAGATAAAAAAGAGATAATAAAAAGTAAAACTAAAACTATTTATGCACAGGCGGGGTCTACTATTTACAAATATATAGAACATAGAACAGTACAGCACAGAACAGGCCCTTCGGCCCTCGATGTTGTGCCGAGCCATGATCACCCTACTCAAACCCACGTATTCACCCTATACCCGTAACCCAACAACCCCCCCCCCCTTACTTTTCTTTTTAGGACACTACGGGCAATTTAGCATGGCCAATCCACCTAACCCGCACATCTTTGGACTGTGGGAGGAAACCGGAGCACCCGGAGGAAACCCACGCACACACGGGGAGGACGTGCAGACTCCACACAGACAGTGACCCAGCCGGGAATCGAACCTGAGACCCTGGAGCTGTGAAGCATTTATGCTAACCACCATGCTTCCGTGCTGTATATCACAGTTTACTTTTTTCCCCCAGGCTACCCTTAACGCCAGCCCTTTCCCTCACATACACACACCCACCCCCCACCCGCACACGCCTCCCCCTTTGTGTTTCTTTTGTTGGGCAAGGTTGAGTTCCATGTTTCCTTTCCTTCCCCACTCCTTTCTCCCCCCGCCCCCCCCCCCCCGCCCCCCCCCCCCCCCCCCCCCCCCCCCGTTCCTTGATGTCTCATGGCTACTCCCTCCTGTTCTTTGGCTTCCTAGCTGTTAGCTGCAAACAGGTCTTGGAACAGTCGAGTGAATGGCTGCCTTGTTTTGTGGAAGTCTGCTTCCTACCTGTGGTGATATGCATCATGACACAAAGACAGTCAACCAATAGGTCAGTAAGATAGGACACGACCAATGGGCATTCAAGACACACACAGATGTGACACTACCACAGGAGGGCATTACACCAACCCATATATAAGGACACAGCACACATGATCTTTCTCTTTCCAGTGGAGACACTTAGTGAGTAGACAGGGTTGATTTGAAACACATCACACCCACCATGTGGATTGTAGCAGACTGGTTAGATAGTCTGAGTAGCTATAGCAGGATTAACAGGAGAGTCGAATCCAAGTAGGAGAATCGTTAACCGTTTAATAAATGTGTTAAAGCTATCTCCAAGTCTGAACTTTCCTTTGTCAGAGTGCACATCAAGGAAGCAGCTTATGCTACGTCAAGAGCATAACAAAACACTACCATCAGATGGCGAATTAAATTTTCTCCATTTTGAGAAATTCTGACAGGTTGGGTAGCCAGTCTGCAGCTTTGGGTCGTGCTGTTGACCTCCAGTCAAACAGGATTCTCAGGTGGGTGATTAGGGAGGCAAAGACAAGGTCATGAAGAGATCTGGCTGTTCTAACACCCCGAAGGCTGCCACTCTCTGCTATGGCTCCATCCTCATCCCCACCACCTTGGACATTTCCTCAAAGAAGGCGGTCCAGAAGTCAGCCAGTCTGGGGCGAGACCAGAACAAGTGGGCGTGGTTGGCCGGGCCTCCTTGGCACCGTTCGCAACTATCCTCCACCCCCCCCCCCCCCCCCCCCCCCCCTTAGCAGTCACCCATACATGTCCCCACAGTTCCCTTTCCCTAAGATGTCCATGCCCAACAGGTCCTTGAGCAGTGATTGTCGTGTTGGTCATGGTTACGTCCTTGTTTCCTTCATAGGAAGTTCTAGGTACCTAAGTTTGTTTCCCCGCATCAGCTGGAATTTTTCTGCCAGTTCTTCGAGCGTTGTTAACCTGTTAGTGTAAAAATTCCTAACTGTTAGGAGGGACCCCGCCCTGTTTCCAAGTTGGAAGGTGGCGCCCATAGTCGCCGGCATGAACCTGTTGTTGTTGCAGATGGGGGCTTTGTAGGACATCTTGGTTAATCCGAAATGCTGTCGCAATTGGTTCCACGGCCGGAGTGTTGCTACCATCACTGGGCTCGTTGAATATTTATTAGGTGGGGATGGAAGTGCCATCGTGGCTCGGGCCCGGAGGGAGGTCCCTCTGCTGGAGCCTTCCTCCATAAGCACCCACTCGGCTTCTGCTCCTTTATCCATCCTTTGACACTCTCCACAGTCGCAGTCCAGTGGTAATATTGCAGGTTTGGGAGGGCTAGGCAACCCCATGGATCTCGTTCTCCGCAGTATTCTCTTTGGGAACCTTGCATTCTTCCCACCCCACACAAACGCCATAATCAGTTTGTCCAGTGAATTGAAAAAGGCCTTGGGGATGTGGATCAGGATGGATCTAAACAGAAAGAGAAACCTGGGGAGTATGTTCATTGTGATCGTCTACACCCTCCCTGCCAGGAAGATTGGGAGCATGTTCCCTCTCTGCAGGTCCTTTTTTACTTCCTCCGTCAGTCTGGTCAGGTTCCACTTCTGGATCCCTGACCTGTGAATGTCATCTAAAAGTACGTCTTTCGGGACCTGTGGGAGGAAAACCCACAGCGGTATGGGCAGCATGGTAGCACAGTGGGTAGCACTGTTGCTTCCCAGCTCCAGGGTCCAAGGTTCGATTTCCAGCTTAGGTCACTTACTTTGTGGAGTCTGCACGTTCTCCCCGTGTCTGCGTGGGTTTCCTCCGGGTGCTCCAGTTTATTCCCACAAGTCTCAAAAGACATCCTGTTAGGTAATCGTGTACCCGAACAGTTGCTGGAATGTGACGATCAGGGGCTTTTCACAGTAACTTCATTGCAATGTTGATGTAAGCATACTTGTGATAATAAAGATTCTTCTTATTATTAAACTGGCGCACCCGGAGGAAATCCGCTGACATGGGAAGAATGTGTTGATCCGTGAATAGACATTATGTACTTGGGAGAAGAAGGAGAACCCCCCCCAGTTGGGTGAATTGCCATGGTTCCACCGCCACCATCTGTTCCATGAAGAAGCTGAGTTCCTTTGCCATATTGGAGGTCTTTCCTATTTTGGGGTTCGGACGTGGGTCCTGTACACAGCTAAATTCCCCTTCCATGATGAGTTGGTGTGTGTCATTGTCATGGATTTCCGCTATTGTCTTCTTTATGAACTCCGTGTCATCCCAGCTAGGAGCGTACAAGTTCACCAGGACTACCAGCGCCCCATCTAGGACACCTATGACCATGATGTACTGTCCTCCTGGGTCCTTAACCATCCTCTCAGTTAACAGAATGGCTACCCCCTGGCCCTCATCCCATACCAGGAACGGTAGGTCTGTCCCTCCCAGCCCTTCCTTACCCGCAGTCGGTGCTTCTCTCTCAGGTGCGTCTCTTGGAGGAAGACCATGTCAGCTTTCACACTTTTCAGGTGAGCGAAGTCTCTGGATCTTTTCACTGGGCCCGTACGTCCCCTGACGTTCCAGGTGACTATCCTGACGGGGTTTTTGCACCCCTTCTCCTGCGGGATCAACCACATTTCCTGGTTGACATGCCCCTGCAAAGCACAGGATTCATTCCCGGTCCTGGCACCCTTTGCAATTATTGCCCTCGGCTGTTCCCTGGTTTTGGGTTTTGTTTGAAGCGACCGGTGCGCTATGTTAATTTCTGGTGGGTTGGGGAAGCTGTCCCTTCCCACCAGGTTTCTCAGCATTTGGGCCACATTGTCTGTGGGGTTCCTACCTTCGATCCCCACGTTTCTGCAATGTTATTGATGGGCAAATGACTCTTGGACAAGACCAGCCTCTCTCTCCAACACAAGTGTGGATCTGGACATATTGTGAAAATTATTGTGAAACTTTGGTTATAGAAATTCAAGAAGCATAATGATAACACTACGATTCGTAGGTTTTGCCACCTCGACCAGTTCTCCTGGGTCTCGACTCTTCCCTTTGATTCTCTTGTGTTGCGGCCAGCCTTGTCGCCTCCTTTTCCAGGGTGATGATCCGATCGCCCTGGTCAGATGCAGCCCTCTCCAGTTCTTTAATTGTTTCCTCCTGGGCTTCCAGTCGCTTTTCCGCCTTGTCCACGGCCACCTGCATGGTCACCGGAGCTTCGGCAACTACACCCTTCACCGCAGCTTGGATGTCTGATTTTGTTTCTTCCCGATTTTCCCCGGTTCTCTTGAGAGAAGCATCCTCCACCCATCCGCTAGTGTGGGGTGGGGTGGGGGGGTGTGGGGGTGGGGGCGGGGCTTCTCGTTCAGTGGGCTGGTCGCTCTGGCGAAGGCAGAGAATCACTGCCTCATGCATCGGCAGGCTCGGTCGTTTGCTGGTTGTCCAGGCTTTCGCTGTTCCTGGTCTCTACTCGTCCTCTGAACTGGCTGTTTTTGGCATCTTTTCCTTCTTCTGTGTTCTGTTAGTGGTGTGGGGCTGATTTGTGTTGTTAACGGGTGTTTTTCGGGCAAAAAGAACCAATTTTTCAGGTTCGTGGGAGGAGAGCCACCTGATCCGCGACTTCTCAGCACATCCCCGTCACCGAAGTCAAAAGCCTCTCTTTTCTTTCCTATCCAGTCCTGAATATTCCTGGACATCCAGGATTCTCTTCTGAGATATATTGTTTACCAACAAACAAACGGACCAACAAACGGGCAAAACCGTTACCTCTGCCCATGTTTAGTGGTGGAGGGAATCAGCAACATTGTTCCTTCACCTGTACCTTGAAGTGTGACTAAAGAGCTTTCAAGTTTTAATTCAATAAAATACATCCAATTTCCTTTCCAGCATTTCCATGGAAACAATATGTATTAAAAATTGGTAACGTTTTTAGGGTGCAGGGGTCACACTCACAAGCTACTCATGCTGGTTTTTCTGGAGGTAGGCAGTATTCAACTGTGGTGCTATTGCTTAACTTGCCTAAGAGTGGCATTGGACCAAGTGTCTCATATGCTAATCGCTGCTGAGTTCAACAAGGAGCCTAGCAGTGACATGGTGCAGCCAATCTTCTGTTCCTGAAGGCAGTCTCTTTCTCTATTTGAACAGCAGCATTGAATCAGAGGAGCACTGAATTATTTTGCTGCTATTCTAAACAAGAAAAATGGAACACCAGGACAGAAAGATGGTTCCAAGGTCAGAGATGCAGCTCTGGAGGTCTTGGTGATGAAGGAGACATGCCGTGGTTCCACGGAGGTCCAGGAGGCCCTCAAGGACTCGCCTAAGAAGGGATTAGGAGCAAATGCACAGAGCGGTCAGTTCTCAGCCTCTGAATGTAAAGATCTGGCAGCATTGCCACAAAAAAGTCTAATAACGCAAGTGGTAGGGTTAGTGAATGCATCTTCACAGAACATCGCTCACCCAACTCTCCACCAGCTTCTCAGCTGTTCAATGCAACACGTCTCCTCACTCACACAGTAGCACCCTCTGGCACTCAGGACTCAAGCCACATTCAGATACTCCACTATCATGTACTTGCCAATGCTGTAAACCTCACTCTTACTGTCTCCACAAATCTCCAACTATTCAGCTATAATGCACATGTTACTCAAACCCATGCAATCACTAACATTATGTCTTTTCTCTTGCAGGACAAGTTGGAACAAGAGAAAGAAAGGCAAGGACACCTGTACCTCCTGAACCCTTCAGAGGAGGTTCATTGCATCATGAGTCTGGCAGAGCCCGTGGCATCAGGTGTCTCTGAGAACATTAATATGGCCTCATGTTTACTGCCATATGCCTCCCATCTCACTCTCATTCTGCTATCTGGCATGATTAAGTAGGCTGAAGATGGTGTCAAACATCTGCTTTGTTGTTTTCCACCTCACCCTGCTACCCTCACTTCAACTTTCCCTTTCTGATTGCCTACTTTCAGGCACCCATGAACTTCCACCTGCCCAGTGTTCTAAACCTACTGATGTTAAATGTGAGGGTATCCCAAGGCCCACAAAACTAACTTGAAACACTGGTCCTTAGTGATGTTTGTGTTTTTTCTGATATAATGTGAGGAATGTTGTACCAACTCAGTGAGGAACAATCATCACATGACCAATTAATAAAGAATATTTCTTAAACTAAAAGAAAAATTGAACGCGATGACACTTGTGTATAGTGATGATTAAACACACATAATTTTACATGAAACTCTCCCTTGGTCTCCAACTACCTACAATTGCCTGAACGTAGACACTCCTTTTCCTAAACAACATTCCACTTTAAGTAACTCTATGAGCTAAATCCAACAAATTATTACCACAAACAGGTTAAGGCAGTCATATCTGGGAAATAGTCTTCTGGTTTAGTGAAGGCTTAGTGAGGATGTGCAGGTTAGGTGGATTGGCTGTGCTAAATTGCCCCTTAGTGTCCAAAAGGTTAGGTTGAGTTACTGGGTTACCGGGTTAGGGTGAGGATGTGGTCCTAGGTGGAATACACTTTAGGAGGGTCAGTTCAGACTTAAAGGGCCAAATGGCCTCCTTCTGCACAGTCGTGATTCTATGATTCTAAGCTGGAAAATGGCTGCTTCTTTTGGGAGATCTGCTGCGGGATTCCCTATCGGCAGCGCACCCAGGCTCACAAGTTATCTGATGGAGTGGGGTGGCCCACAATGGGAAACCCCATTGGCTGGCTATGGGAACGGAGAATCCCGTTGCCGGCGCGGGCACGCCGCTACAGAAAGCGGGGCTAGTGGTATGGAGAATCCCACTCCCTGATGTTAGTTGATTCTTTTTCTTTAGTTGGTTCTATAGTTTCTATAGTATATTTGTTTCCCTTTGATGTTATTCACCTGTGGAGTTGGCTTTTGGCTTTGAAGTTACCACCTCTACAGCCCCATTTTTCTCTCTAAATACTTATGAAAAATACTTGTTTTTCTCTGATAGGTGAATTTGCATCTCATCATTCCTCCAGATCAGGCATTTTCAAAGTCGGGGGCGCAACCTGCAGGTGGGTGGTGGGCGGGTGTCGGGAGGGTCGCGGAGCCATGCGTCGCGGCGCTCCCAATTGCACAAATCTGCGCACAATGGCCGCAGCAGCTGGCCTTTAAAACGCCGGCTGCGAGCGGCCTCAAATAAAATGCGGCCGCACTGCGCGTTCATGCCCGCTCCTCGGTGCGCTTGCATAGAGTTTTGCGCATGCACACCGATGAGTGGGCACGCATGCGCAGTGCGGCCGCATTTTTGAAATCTAGTTGCAGCCTTTTTGAAGGCCGCTCGCAGCCAGATTTGTTGGAAGCTGGCTGCAAAAAGTTTGGGGAGAATGATGTGATTGGTTATGTGTTATTCCTTGTGTCTGAAAAAAGCTCCTAGTCTTACAGTTGAAGTAGGTGCTTTATTGTGAGTTCATTCTGTCTCCAGCGTTTATACTATGTTACACCTGATCTGCCTGAGTGTGTCCTGCTCACCAGTTGCTGTTCCTGTGTAGAGTCCCTGACTTCCTGGTTGTCTGTATTTATACATCTCCCGTGCTCCCTCTAGTGATTGCTGAGTTGTATTGCATTTACATTGACCCCTTGTATATATACCCAGATATGCAGATCACTGCATCCCCACTTTTTTCTTTTACATATCTTCTGTGCAGTGTTAAAGAAAATTGTACAAAACAGTTAGATTATGTATGATATGTATATCTGTACAAGTGATGATGATATTGGTTATTATACAAAGCCAATTAATATTTATGAGTCCAATCTTAATAAAAACATTTGAGTCCAAACTTTGTGAATTTGTTCGGTTGAGTTTTTTTTTTGTTGACGTGGTGATATTGATATTGTAACTTCTTTGTGAATGTCGTCAGTGTTCTTGTGTTTTAAGGAACCAACAAGTCATCACGAGGTGTTTGAATGGTCAAACCACTGATGTTGACTAACGTGGACGTTTTTATGTTTGTGATATCGATTTTGTGTGTCAACTGCTTTGAAAGCTGGTGTGCTTGTTTGTTCTGGAGCAAATGTGAATTCATGAGATTTGTTGTCATGCCATAGTATGTTTGTATTTTTGTCATTGTTTTAGAGTGTGCGGTTGCATTGTCCTTCATGTGCAGAGTTGTACCATGCTGTAGAGATTGTTGTTTCATTGTTGTTGTTTCTGTCGTTTCTGTCATTGTTGTTTTCGTTGTCGTCTCTGTAATTGTTGTTTTCGTTGTCGTTCTTGTTGTTGTACTTGTTGTGCTTGTTGTTTTTGTTGTTGCTGTTGTTGTTCTTATTTCTGCTGTGCTTCTTGTGGTTTTTGTTGTTCCTGTTGCGCTCAATGACTGTACCGTGTGGATAATTTGAGTCATTCTCAAAGTTATTGGTGTCAGTGTCCTCTGTGGTATCTGCTGTTTCATTGAGCATTTTTTCTTGAGGATTGTGAGAATGATCTGATGTTGTATTGATCTTGGTGACATCAGTCATTTGTGGTGGATTTGATTCCCCTTCTGTGCTTCCTTGGTGTTCCTCTTCTGGAGTAATTTCTGGTTCATTGGCTTCACCTGTGATCTCTTTATGCTCCTCTTCTGGAGTTATTTCTGGTTCATTTGAATCATCTTTGGTTTCTTGGTGCTCCTCTTCTGGAGTCAAAATCTTCACAATTTCATTTTCTTGTGGGTCTTGGTGCTCCTCTTCTGGAGTCAAAATCTTCACAATTTAATTTTCTTGTGGGTAGTTTAGAGTGGATGAGGTTTCAATTGACGTGGTCTCTCTGGACTCATGAGTAGCCCCACTCTGATTGCTGAGTGCTTCTGTACAGATGAGCTGGGAGCTGCCAGTCTTGCTGTGATCCTGCACCTCCTATATGTCGATTGTGATCACGTTGTCACTGTTTTCGCATACAGTGGTAGACTTGCATTGTCTGCTTGTGGTTGCTCAGATACGGTGGGTAAACTTTCATGGTCTTGATCATGCATGGCGTTCGCTATGGAGTGTTTAATTGCTTCCATTTTGGAGTCTGTGAATGAGCTCTGTGTGGCGGCTTGCATCGCTCTCTATGTGGCGTCTTTCATTGCTCTCTCTGTGGAGTCGTGCAGTGTTCTCTCTGAGGAGTCGATCTGTGCTCTCTCAATGGAGTCGGTCAGTACTCGCTGTGTGGTGTTTTCTTCTTCGATATTTGCCAGTTTGTACTCGCTGTGTGGCGTCGTTTTCTTCTTGGGTATTTGACAGGTTGCTGTCATCCAATGTATCGACGGTCTGACATTGCATCATGGTATTGGATTCATCTACCATAAGTAGAGTCGTGTTGAGCTTTGCAACTGTGTTGCTGATGCTATGATTCGCATATCCGATTAACTCAGCCATGTCTGAGTAGTATTGTTCGATAAACAAATCATCTTTTTTTTTTGGATTTGTTATCATTCTCTTCATGTTTAATGAACAAATCATCTTCTTTGGTATTGAATTTGTCATTGTGCTCTTCACTTTGGGTGGTGCAAACTGCTTGTTCCAGGGTGCTGTGGAGGTTATTTTCAACTTCCGGTAGAAATTCAGGCATTGCCCTGTCTTTCGAGGTATAAAAATTGGGTTTTGTAGCATTAAAACTCTTTATTTCAATTTTCGGGCATTTCCCTTTTAAGTGGCCATGGTTCGGGTCTTCTGACGTCATAACGCTCATGACGTCATGCGTACCAATCGATTGCGCATGCACAAATCGATTTTCCTTTGCTTTGCGCTTTTTCTTCAACTGTGCATGCACAGATCGTTTGGTGAATGGTGTTCGATGTTCTGCTGACTGCATGTGCGGCTTGCGTATGCGCAGATCGATCTGCGCCCAAAACTTATTTTTTTAACTGCGCATGCGTGACTTGCGCATGTGCTGAACGGTCTTCGCGCAAAACGGCTGATTCCAACTGCGCATGTGGGGCTGCGGTTTCCTGCGCATGTGCAGACCCAGATTCGCGTCTTTGTTCCCCGGCAGTTTACAATGTGTTCAGACGCCATTTTAACTTCTTCAGACTCGTGGAAAAGCACTTTATCGGCGTTCTTTCTAGGTAAGCACATAAAGTTATCTTTTTCATGCAATCTGCACTTATCACTCACGATTTCCAGCATTAAACCTTTCTGTTGTGGTAATGATTGATTGAGTTTCGCATCGCTCACCCCCTGTGTATTTTGGTCTCCAAGCATTGAATGTCTTAAAGCAGCATTGTTACTGGTGTTACAGTACTCTTCAAATTTTTTCTGTATTACTTCTAATTTGGTGTTGTCTTGACCTTTCAAGTATTTAAAGCAATTATAGATTTCTCAAGCTTCATGTCCCACTGTTGCAAGTAGCAGGGCTATTTTCATTTCTTCTGAGGCTTTTAAGCCATGATATATATGTCGAACATTTGTTTCAAACTTTTCCAGCTATGACGTAAATTACCGGTTGTGTTCAGCTGCGGTGGAGTTCCAACGAATTCCATTAAATCAGCGAAGTATTCCCAAGTCGAATGTCCGGTGTGAGTTTTCTTGCCATTTTGATCTTTCTTTGTCTGCATCTTGTGTAATCTTATACTAAGCGTTCAGAAGGCACATGGTACCATGTGTTGTTACTTGTGTCTGAATAAAGCTCGTAGTCTTACAGTTGAAGTAGATGCTTTATTGTGAGTTTATTCTCTCTCCAGCCCTTATACTATGTTACATCTGAGCTGCCTGTCTGTGTCCTGCTCACCAGCTGCCGTTCCTGTGTAGAGTCCCTGACTTCCTGTTTGTCTGTATTTATGCATCTCCCATAGAAATAGAAAAAAAATAGAAAATCTCTTAATGTCACGAGTAGGCTTCAATGAACAAAGAACAAAGAACAAAGAACAGTACAGCGCAGAACAGGCCCTTCGGCCCTCGATGTTGTGCCGAGCAATGATCACCCCACCCAAACCCACGTATCCACCCCATACCCGCAACCCAACAACTCCCCCCCCCCTTAACCCTACTATTAGGACACTACGGGTAATTTAGCATGGCCAATCCAGCTAACCCACACATCTTTGGACTGTGGGAGGAAACCGGAGCACCCGGAGGAAACCCACGCACACAGGGGGAGGACGTGCAGACTCCGAAAAGACAGTGACCCAGCCGGGAATCGAACCTGGGACCCTGGAGCTGTGAAGCATTTATGCTAACCACCATGCTACCATGCTGCCCCAATGAAATTACTGTGAAAAGCCCCTAGTCGCCACATTCCGGCGCCTGTCCGGGGAGGCTGGTACGGGATGCTCCCTCTAGTGATTGCTTAGTTGTATTGCATTTACATTGACCCCTTTTATATATACAGAGATATGCAGATCACTACAGCTTTCTGAATTTTGATGCTGATGAAGTGAAAATCTCTTACTCCAAGAATGGTCAGGATCTGGGTGTCGCATTTAAGATTGGGAAAAGACAGTCTCGCTGACAGAGCCTTATTTCCGCATGATCTGTGCCACAATTGTTCTGTGGAGCTTAATTTTGGACAGATGGAGACTCTATACCTTCCAACACCGGAATGCTTCACCTTCATCCAACAGGTTCCATTGAAGGAGCATGTACAAGGGCCAAAGGGACCCAATACCATTTCCCCCATTTTGTCAGCAGCAAACAAGGTAAGAGAAAATGGTGGGTCGCGAAGGTCAGCTGGCGTGGGCCGTGAAGGTCTGTCGACGTGGGTAGCATAGGTCGGCCCGCATGGGCTGCGAAGGTCGGCCGGTGTGGGCCGCGAAAATCAGCTGGCGTGGGTCACGAATGTTGGTCGGGTTGGGTCCCGAAGGTTAGTCAGTTGGTAAAAATGGGTCCCTGGAAAAAAGTTTGAAAAACACTTTTTTTTGCTTATCTTAATTTTCCCCAATTCTTAAACATTCCCTCTTAAAAAAATGAAACATTTTAATTTGAAAGACGATATCATTTCTCAACCACATATTAATTCTACCTTATCAACCATTACAAAGATTTCAAAGCCTGCATTAACATAAAATATGCCCCAGTGTATTTACACCCAATGTTCCCAAATGGTTTATTTTACATTCTGACAAAGGTACTTGCCAATAGCCCTTGAGCAAGCCTATTTTTGCGATAAATGTAGACTGTTCAATTTTTTTCATAGAATCCCTACAGTGCAGAAGGAGAGTCTGCACCGACCCACTGAAATAATTTTCTTGGATTAATTTCAGTGGTCATCTAACTTCATGTCTGTTATAATGTCTGTTATATGTCTGTTATATACCGTGGGGCAGCACGGTAGCATGGTGGTTAGCATAAATGCTTCACAGCTCCAGGGTCCCAGGTTCGATTCCCGGCTGGGTCACTGTCTGTGCGGAGTCTGCACGTCCTCCCCGTGTGTGCGTGGGTTTCCTCCGGGTGCTCCGGTTTCCTCCCACAGTCCAAAGATGTGCAAGTTAGGTGGATTGGCCAGGCTAAATTGCCCTTAGTGTCCTAATGGGGGTTGTTGGGTTACTGGTATAGGGTGGATACGTGGACTTGGGTAGGGTGATTATTGCTCGGCACAACATCAAGGGCCGAAGGGCCTGTTCTGTGCTGTACTGTTCTAATAACCTGCCTGCATTCTGTTGGCTGGGGCAGTTGGTTACCCCATGTTACTTGGGGAATATGAGCTCACCCAATGCCGGGGGTTTGTGGGAGGGGAGCATCATTCGCAGTGCAGCTGTGTAAATAGAGCTGGCCAGTGTGGTACCAGCTAGAACATAGAACAGTACAGCACAGAACAGGCCCTTCGGCCCTCGATGTTGTGCCGAGCAACGATCACCCTACTCAAGTCAACGTATCCACCCTATACCAGTAACCCAACACCCACCCACCCCCCCCCCCTTAACCTTATTTTTTAGGACACTAAGGGCAATTTAGCATGTATCTACCCTATCCCCGTAAGCCAGCAACCGCCACTTAACCTTTTAGGACACTAAGGGCAATTTAGCATGGCCAATCCACCTAACCTGCACATCCTTGGACTGTGGGAGGAAACCGGAGCACCCGGAAGAAACCCACGCAGACATGGGGAGAACGTGCAGACTCCACACAGACAGTGACCCAGCCGGGAATCGAACCTGGGACCCTGGAGCTGTGAAGCATTTATGCTAACCACCATGCTACCGTGCTGCCCCCGAAGGAAGCTAGTGAAGGAACCAGTAGTAAATTATTGGCCTTGTATACATATTCTTGTAAATAAAGTTCCTTTCTGTTTGACTCGACAAACTCATGCTGGATTCTCGTGGCTCTCAGAAAAATGTCCATAGACCAATTCAAAAGGAGAAAATCTGGTGGAACCATTTAGTGCATTCTTAATGACAAATGATAAAAATGGAGTCCTTTTTTCCAATCATGAGGATGATTTTGACCATCATTGTTTTCAAAGTTTGATGCCACCTCTCTATGCTCTCTGTGACTGTGGATGACATGATTGAACTGTTTTATTTCCAGGCTGTTGAATCCCTCTTTAAATAATCCTGACATGTACCTTGATCTGATGGTATCTTTTTCTAGAAAGAACCTGGTTAATTCCTCCACCACTCTCTTTGCTGTAAGTGTTCTTAACGGTACAGCTTCAGGAAATCTAATGGACATATCCATTATAGTTAACACGTATTGCTTTCCACGTAGCGTTTTTCACAATGGTCCCACACAGTTGACTAGAACTCTTTGGAAGCTGGAATAGGGGTCAAAAGTGCTGGCTTTATTTCAGCTTATGGTTTCCCTATTACTTGACATGTGCAACATGTTTAACCCTTACTACACTTCCTATACACACACGTGTCATCAGAAAACTTGTAGATGGAGTTGGAGCCAAATTTTGCCACATAGTCATGTGTCTATAGGGAGTATAGCAGGGGACGTACGTACACAGCCTTGCAGAGGCCCAGTATTGAGGACTATTGTGGAGCAGGTGTTGCTGTTTATCCTTACTGATTGTTGACCGTGGGCCAGGAAGTTGAGGATCCAGTTGCAGAAGGAGGAACCGAGATCTTGGTTTAGGAGTTTTGATATAGGCTTGGCTGGGATTATGGTGTTGAAGGCGGAGCTGTCGACAATGAATAGGAATCTTACATAGGAGTCCTTGTTGTCGATGAGTAGGGATGAGTATAAGGCCAGGGAGATGGCGTCTGCTGTGGACTGTTGTGGTGGTATGCAAATTGCAGTGGATCAAGGCCATCTGGAAGTTTGGAGTTAATGTGTCTCATGACCAACCTCTTGCAGCACTTCATAATGATAAATGTCAAGGCTACCGGGTACTGTTACAGATCCACCATAGAAAGCAGCCTATCCGGCTGCAGCACAGCCTGGGATGGCAACTGCTCAGCCCAAGACTGTAAGGAACTACACAGAGTCGTGAACACAGCCCAGTCCATCGCACAAACCCGCCTCCCATCCACTGACTCTGTCTTCACCCGCTGTCTTGGGAAGCAGCATAATCAAAGACCCCCACCCACCCGGGTTATTCTCACTTCCACCGTCTTCCATCGAATGTATCTCAGGTTGTTTACTTCTTTGCAACTGGAACCGCTCCGTGAGTTCCCCCAGGGTCGCTACTCTATCATCTTTGAGCATGAACCCAGCCGCCAGAATCCTCTCGTCCTGTCTCCACCTTTTGCAGGTGGCATCCATTATTGTGGGAGTGAACCTGTGTTTGCTGCAGATAGAGGCCATGGTGGACATTTCAATTAGGCCCAAGTTTGGTACCACATCCGTAGAATGACTGCAACAACTGGGTTCCTCGAGTATTTGGCCGGGGGAATGGCAGAGTGGCTGTGGCTAGGGTTCGGAGGGACATTCCTATGCAGGAACTGTCCTCCATCTTCACCCATTCTGTTCACTGGGAAGCTCGAGCCGACTTGAAAGTCGGGAGTTAGAATTTCAACAGATTATCCCATTGTTGGGAAGCAGATTTTGTTCCTCCTGTCAAATTAAGAATCCTCATCCGCCACAACTCCCGCTGCTGGTGGGAGGAGGGAATTCCTCCCCGTGGAACCAAGATTAAGTGAATGCAATAGTATTTTTGGCCAAACATGTACCTGAGTAACAAATAAGTACATTAATAAATTAATCAGAATAGGAAACATTAACACAGGAAGATGCATAATAACTTACAGTTAGGATTGAATGACTGCATTCCTCAAATTCATTTTAATTTATAATTGACGCAACTGATATACATTTTATTCATTCTTCTTGAATGAGTCATCTGTTATAAAAAAAAACATTAAGGAAACAAATCACTTATTACCAGCCTAATGACCGAAGAAATGCCTGTGGCATGCCGTGCACTTCCAAATTCCTCTGACCCTGCACATCGGCATTATTTTGTGCACTTAACTTTTATGTAAGGTATGAGACCAGGAAATTGTTATGAAGTAGAAGAGGAAATTATCACATTCCTCGTGCCTGGGGTCAGCTAAAATGAGACCAAAGTACCCAGACTGTTACATCCCTTATAAGACAAACATTTCAAAATTGGAGATTAAGGACATTGCAGATCAGTTTTATTTGTACAGCAATAGTGACATCACTTTTCTTTCCCAAATAATAAAGTTACTCTTTCAGTAATTGTTCACATAATTGTTAGTGTTAGAGGGCAAGAAAGGGCAAGAAAATGTGATGGAACATGTTTCATCCAGGAAAGTATTCTTTGCGAATTCTTCACACACTGGAGGAATCTGTCTTATTGATCCGAAAGGGAATCCATGTAGGAAATTTGGAACCATGATGTCATGAAGTTTTTTTAGCTGGTTGGTTCCGCTATCTATAAAAAAAGTCAGCATACCCGATAATCAGTGCATTCCCTCCCCGCCACGTCTCATATTGAGAATTTGCATTGCCTAATGCCATTCACATTACCTCATCCTATTGGATCTGATAGAAGTCTTACAGCACCAGGTTAAAGACAAACAGGTTTATTTGGAATCACTTGCTTTCGGAGCGTAGCTCCTTCATCAGATGAGTCCTGGGGAAGGAGCAACCAGGGGCTGGTTTAGCTCACTGGGCTAAATAGCTGGCTTTTAAAGCAGGCCAGCAGCACGGTTCGATTCCCGTACCAGCCTCCCCGGACAGGCGGTGGAATGTGTTGACTAGGGGCTTTTCACATTAACTTCATTGAAGCCAACTTGTGACAATAAGCGATTTTCATTTTCATTTTTCATTTCCAAAAGCTGGTGATTCCAAATAAACCTGTTGGACTTTAACCTGGTATTGTAAGACTCCTTATTGCGCCCATCCCAGTCCAATACCGCCATTTTCACATCATTGGACAAGTTAATTGGACACCTCTTTTCGTAACAGGTTTCTTCCTCAAATATCTTTCGTCTTTAAAAATCAGTTGTTATATGGCTTTGTGAAACCCATACTAAATTACTTAAATCCCCCCCCCCCCCCCCCCCCCCCCCCCAACCACCACCACCACCACCCCGACCAAGCACTCAAGAAGCCCAGTGGTAGTTACGCTTCGGATGTGGCAACACTTTGGATGAACCAAAATGCCCATCATGGCCCCCATCTGCAACAATCACAAGTTTACTCCCGCCATTTCAGACAAAACGTTCAAAAGGTGGAGACAGGACGAGGGGACACTAACGATTAGGGACATGTAGACAGCCAACAGAGTACCGACCCTGGGGGAACTCATGGAGAGGTTCCCCAATTGCCAAAAGGCAACAAGCTAAGACAGGGCAAACTTCCTCCATAAGGAAACAACGACGTACCTCCAGCACAAAGACATTCATTAGTCGAAGAACTGCTGGACGCAGTGACCTGGGAAAGGAAACTGTGGGAACTGTGGGTGACTGTCAGAGGTGGTATGCTCCCTCCTGGATGAGACAAGTCAAAAATGGGAAGAGGAACTAGGCATAGAAATAGGAGGAGGACTCTGTATCGAAGCACTGCACAGAGCGAACTCCCCCTCCACATACGCAGGGCTGAATCTAACCCAGCTAAAGGTGGTGCACAGAACGCTCCTAACCAGAACCCAAATGAGTAGGTTTTTTCAGAGCTGGAGGACAAATGTGAACGATGCCAGGGAGGCCCAGCCAACCACACCCACATGCTCTGGACCTGCCCCAGGCTTGTCGGGTACTGGATGGCCTTTTTCGAGGCCATGTAACTAGTGGTGTGCCAAAGGGTTCAGTCCTTGGGCCCCAGCTATTTATAATCTATGTTAATGACTTGGATACAGGGATAGAAGTTTCTATAGCCAAATTTGCAGATGACACAAAAATAAGTGAGTAGTAAGTTGCAATGAGGAAATAAGGACCTTACAAATGGATATAGATAGGTTAGGAGAGTGGGCCAAAATATGGCTGATGGAGTTGAGGAAAAACTACTTCTCCCAAAGGATTGCAAATTTCTTTTTATAAATTTAGAGTACCCAATTCATTTTTTCCAATTAATGTGCAATTTAGCAAGGCCAATCCACCTAGCCTGCACATCTTTGGGTTGTGGGGGCGAAACCCACGCAAACACGGGGAGAATGTGCAAACTCCACACGGATAGTGACCCAGAGCCGGGATCGAACCTGAGACCTGTAGCCAAGTAAAATGGCCACCTGCAAAGGACCATGGGAATTGTGGTCAATTCAGGACACAGACAAGTACACAGCCTCTGTGTATTGTGCAAAGAAACCAGACTTGGCTGAAACTTGTATCCATTTAGAGTCGATCACAATTTCCCCCAGGACTATAGAGTTTGAATCAAGGAGTTACAACAGTAGCAGAATAACCAGTGCCACCCTCCCTTATTTGGAAAGGCTTACGTGCCTGGGACAATGGTAGCTGGGACCCGCCCAGCTATTGAGGTATCCGCCCCCTAATTGGCTGAGATCGATGAGGGTGCTTGAAAACCCTACCGATCCATTGGACCTGGAGTAAGGACCACCCAAAAGGGCGCGAAAGAGACAAAGGATAAAAGGCCCTGCGCACTAGAGATCTGTCTCTTTTGGGACCGGCCTGTGTGCGACCAACTGCAGCAGAACAACCACGTTCAAGGACCCGTGACCATTCCTGAAGGACGGGACCAGCTGAGATGAACCCAACAACTTCCAACCGATCACGTGGACCCGGATAAAGGCCTTATCTCGCACAGTGCCGGTCACTCGAAGGTAAGTAAACGTCATCTTCGTTGTTTGGTGTAGTTTAGTATAGAACCGCGTGTATTATTGCATAGAGATACAAGTCTTGTGTTATTAATAAACTGTTTTTGAGCTAACATACTGGTTGTGTGGACATTTGGTCAATAAAAGAAACAGTTTGTGGTTCACATAAAGGGTAAGAAAAGGCAACATTTATTGGCGACTCTGATAGGATCTCGATTAGAAGTGACTCTGTTACTCTGAGGGATCCCACAACTTTGATTTAAATTGGGGAAAGAGAACGAACCACCAAAGTAAGTTTCGTATCGACCAAATAGTCAAATTCCAGAAGTGTGCACTAATCGCATGCGAACCGAACAGGGAAGGGTAAGGTAAACTCATCAGACTTCATGCAAATATAGAGGGATTGTGAACCGGAATATAGCCGTAAGCCGTACCCGTTGTTCGATCGACTCTTTATTTCCCCCTGTTCCAAATTTTAAGTAGAGAAGAGATGGCAGCATCGATGATAGAGAAGATGATGAATCCGCAAGAGCAACCCGAGGTTACAGTAGCCGACAAATCAGAGCAGTGCCCCGTATGGGAGGATGTGTTGAGAAAGCATTTAAAGGGGAAAGGATGGCCCCTTTGGTCAAATTTTTGTGCAAACACCGAGACAGGTCCAGGAAAGATAGGACAGACTTGGTGGGAGGATTTATGTAAGGTATATAAGAAAAATGCAGTTAAGTTCAGAAATTCAATGGCAATAGTGTGCCGCTTGGCACAGTTGCGAGACACCAAGGAGGTCGTCGAGACGCTCCGCAGACAGTTAATAGAGAAGGAGGAAGTGAATGAGGGAAACAGTAAAGAAAGTGAGAACATTATTGAGGAGAAGTTAGCCACTAAAGACAGGGAAATCACCGATGTTAAACCGCCCACCAGTCTTGCATAGTACACCTTAGCAGCTTCCAGACCCGGTACGACAAGGCCTATCAAGACACACAGCGCGCAGTCTTGATAAGAGAGAAGACTGAACACTAGGTTACCCAATTAACAAAGAAATGCGCCGATTTACAGGTAGCTTTAAGAGCGCTCCACCAGTCCGCTAAAGAACAAAGGCAGAGCACCGTTGATGACGTTAAATGCCAGTGGAAGATTGATAAGCTCCAGTCGTTACTTTCAGTGCAGAATGGTTTTATGTGTACCTTCGGGACAGACGGGACAGATGAGGAAGCGATGGCAGATTGGGATGAGTTAACTGAAAGCGCGCAAATGTATGTTAAAGGAACAGAACGTCAAAATTGGCCGCCATGCATCCCAAAAAGAAAGGCACAGGCAGCATCGGCTGCACAGGTCGCACCAACCCCCACAGCTGCCCCGACACCCATGAATCCGGTCACCACAGGAAGAAGGATAAGGGATCAGGCAGGCCCAGATATCATTGACATCACCCCACTTTCGGTAACTCAGCTGAGGGACGCTTGCAGTAAAATTACTCCATTTCAGCCCACCGCAGACCCGCAGAGCTTCTTTGAGTAGGTGCGCCAACAAAAGGTTATGTACAGATTAGATGAGAGGGAGGAAGTTAAATTGATAGTAATGAGCCTCAGCCAGTCGCTAAGGTTAGCTTTGCCAGACCCCCAAAACGTAGGAGGAACCCTAGAGGAAATGAAGGCTGCAATATTAGACCCTATCGGATACAACAAAGGGGATCCGGTAGATGGTTTGAACAAATGCAGGCAAAAAAAGGGGAACATCCGACCGCCTTTGCCGGTCGCCTCTGGGTACATTTCAAGGCCGTATACAGAAACTTGGACCGCGCTCACCTCGATGAGGAAGACACCACTAAATGGTCCCGTACCTTATTTTGACATGCAACTGAAGCAGGTAAAAGGGCTTGCGCGAATTATGACCCGGCAGATACCACGCTTAATGAGATTTGGGTACTCAGACGCCTATCCAGGGCATGGGAACAGTCACTTCAGGATCAAATGGACCAGAACGGATCAGAAGCCACAATGTACCCAGTCAGAACTAGCCAGGAACCCGCATGGATAAATGAGGGCAGAAGAGAGGAACATTACCCCCGAGAACAGTACCCCAGAGCACAAGCCCCAGCCCAAGCACCATGAGGTTCATGTTACAATTGTGGACAAGTGGGACATTTTGCCGGCGATTACAGACAAAATCCCCCACACCACTAACGACCCCAACAGCCCAACCCCCCACCCAGAAACAATAGGCCAGACCACGATCGCCAGCCACGACAGCCAGAAGGCAATACTCGCCACATGCATAACATAAACGCCCGTTCAGATAACCTTGCTTATAACTCCCTCGATTGACGGTATCCAGAGTCTCCAACATGGGTCTGTGACACGGGCTGGGATAACGTTGGAAGACCGGTAGTCACAGGCACAGTCCGGGGACAAGCAGTTGATTTTCTTTGAGACACAGGAGGATCCCGAACCACACTAAACTCTGCAAACCGATTCCAAAAAACACCCTGGCCCACCACAGATACTATCACACTCAGTGGATTCACAGGCCACATGTAAAAGGGATACATCACAGCCCCTATATCCGTCCAATAGGAAACATAGCCACTACCCATCCCGTTGTTCTAGTAGACCTACCCCCGACTGCAGAACACATCCTAGGCATTGACTTATGAACTCACATATTCTCTCCTTCGACCCCGTAAACAAGTTTGTCTGGCAAATGTCCAAGACAGCTAGAGCCCCTGCCACGCTCTCAGTAGGAGATTACGAAAACAGGATTTGCTCAATAGGGGACTATTGGTTTAACACTTTAGCAATTAGCACAGACGACACCATGAGATGGGTATTAGCCACACACAAAGGTGCATTTGCCCAATACAAGCACGACTGCAGGCACATTACAGGTACAATTATGATCTCAGGTCCTGACCCCAAATCACAGAAACAGTATGGATTTCCACAGCAGGCTGAGGGCGAAATTTTAAAGGTAATTAACAGTCTGTTAAAACAAGGAGTGATTCGACCAGTAGATTCCACTAATAACGTCCCAATTTGGCCCATAAAGAAACCAGGCGGTTCATGGCGATTCACCATTGATGACTGCGAACTGAAGAAAGTTACCCCTTTAACAGCACCCACCGTTGCCACGAGTCCCGCGACGATGCTTTCGCAGGGAGTGCAAGCAAAGTATTTCATCGTGCTGGATATCAACAATGGTTTTTGGCCCATTCCCCTAGATTGAGTTTGCCAGTATAAATTCACATTCACTTTTCAAGGACAACAGTACACGTGAATGTATCTCCCCCAAGGCTTCCATAATTCCCCCTCCATTTTCCACAGATGGCTAGCTGCTGGTCTTTTCAAATTCTCCCGCCCCTAATGCCTAATTCAGTATGTCGACAACCTGCTCCTGCAAACTGATTCCAGGGAAGAGCACGTGGCTCTATTGGCTGAACTACTAACCCTGCTCCAGTCCATCGGATGTAAGGTAAACCCCAAAAAGGCACAGATATTGAGGGAAAAGGCACTTTATTTAGGCACCACTATTACGCATGGCAAACGTGAAATTGAACAAAAACAAAATGACTCCATTGTGAACTTGCCCCTGCCCTGTAATGTAAGTGCACTCCGCTCATTTCTAGGTTTAGTGGAATACCGCAGATACGGCATTACTTATTTATTTATTTATTTTATTTTTTTAAAATTTAGAGTACCCAATTCATTTTTTCCAATTAAGGGGCAATTTAGCGTGGCCAATCCACCTACCCTGCACATCTTTTGGGTTGTGGGGGCGAAACCCATGCAAACACGGGGAGAATGTGCAAACTCCTCACAGACAGTCAGCCAGAACCGGGATCGAACCTGGGACCTTGGCGCCGTGAGGCAGCAGGGCTAACCCTCTGCGCCACCGTGCTGCCCTTGATACGGCACTATTAAAGTAAAGAGCCATCACGTACCCCCCCCCCCCCCCGAGTGTGAACAGATACATTCAATCCAGGATTTATCTCAAGCACAGAAAGCAGACGACTCCCTCAAACAGGTACTGAACGGCACCTGCCCAGCCCCCTATGATAAATGGAAGGACACACTCACAATATAGGATGGAATAGTGTTAAAGGATGGAATCTATGTGGTCCCCACCCAAGACAGTAACCAGTTAATCTACAAATTCCATGACAGATATGGACATCAAGGAATAGACACAATAATTGCCCATTTAAGACCCTTGTGCTGGTGGCACAAATTAAAAACTGATGTCACACATTATGTTCAGAATTGCCTCATTTGCGCCCAGAACAATCCAGAACATTATGCAAAGAAGAGGCAATTAAGACACACCCGACCTGTAGAAGGCCCCTGGACAAATCTGCAAATTGATTACATTGGTCCCCTCCCCCCCTGCAGAAACGGTTTCAAGTTCATGCTAGTCGTCATAGACACAGTTACAAAATGGGTCGAAGTATTCCCCATACGTTCAAACACGGCAAAGGCCACTGCTACAATTTTGACCCAACAGATCGTTTACGCGCTGGGGTCTTCAATGCAGCATTGAGTCAGATCAAGATTCCCACTTCACCAGCAGAGTAATGCAAAACGTTACGACCATTTTCGGTATGAAACAAAAATTCTACATAGCCTACCACCCCCAGTCCAGCGCATAGTAAAGAATGAACTGCACTTTAAAAACAACCATTTGGAAGACGGTACAGCGGAGCAATTCCACTTGGGACACGGTACTAACCTTTGCTCTCATGATTATCAGGAACACAGTTTCTAGTTCCACAGGTTTCACCCTCCACACCCTTATGACAGGGAGACCCATAAAAGGCATTGAATATTTATTTGGGCTCGATTTGGCGAATCCCGCAGTAACCGCGCTCACCCACGAAAAAGCAGTCCAACAGGTCACAGAAAACATTAAAGCGGCACAACTAGCTGCTGCTGTCCGACTAGGCGCCAGGAAAAAGCAGAGTAAAGCCAGCTTTGACAAAAAGGTTCACCCTATAGAGTATACAGTCGGCCAACAAGTTATGATCTCATTGTACAACCCCAACTCCTTCCAAGCCCCTAAATCCGCAGGCCCCTACTCTGCCCATGACAAAGTAAGCCCCTCTGTGTGCAAGATAGTGTACCCCAATGGTAAGACTGGTTGGTTCCACATCATCCAACTCAAACTCTATGGATCACAACGTGGCCATGCCCACCACTTAGCCTTGGTGATGGGAGAGGATGACGCTCTGCCCACTGAAGACTCAGTCCGATGCCCACTCCAACCCTCCCCCCCCCTCATAACGACACTCTCCCCTCGACTCCGCCAATAATCACAGGTTTCAACCTCGAACTTAACTCTGATGAGAGCCTCACGGATTTGACTATCATCCCTAGTGACCTCCCCGCCATCAGCTACCCTAGCCCATGGAACAACGCCTTGGTATTTCTCGGCCCCTTGTACGACCGTCCCCGCTAAATGACTCCTCCTACACCCACTCCCAGCAACGTTGCTTCCACTTCAGTACACCAGTTCCCGATTACCCACCGCCACACAAAACCCCGATACTCCCTTTTGGCACTGTGACTATTCCTACAGGTTGGTAAGACATGACGAATCGGACCACCCACAGGCCTACGCAGCTACCGCCCGGAAACTGCAGACACGAGTCTGGCAACCAGGAGAAGGTGATGATTTAAGCGATGAGCCCCTTCTGGGAAATGATTTAACGGGAACTGATGCAGGCAAATATTTGAGGTGTCCAGATGATGAGAAACGGACACTGCCTAAGAATTAAGGTGTCCAAATTTCTGATGGAGCCTGCCCATCTTCTTGTTTTAACCTCCTCTTCTCTCGAAAACATAGTTTTAATGTATGTCGGCCCAACACTCGGTTATGCAGTCGTAATTACTCCTCTGATTCAACCGTTAGACACGGTCTACTGACCAATGGCTGTTGAATGCACTACAATATGACTACAAATGCTTCCTGTTCATCCCGGTAACCCAGGTAGGGAGTCACGGCACTGAATTAACCGGTCAATCACTCTCGGGTAGTGGAGTAATGGTACTAATCCCCGCCCTATCCGGGGCTCCCACCCATTCTTCTCCCGAAGCGGCCCTCATGCACCCCACGTTTCTCATCATGCTCTCTGGGGTGGTTTACTATATCCTTTGCTGCTTATGCAGGTCTTGAATCTTCCTTTCCGCTCCAAATCTAAACCCTTGTTTCTTCCACTGTTCTTTCAGACCCCTTCGGGTCACTTCCAAATGCTATTTACACTTAAAACACAATGGTTGCTGATCACTGCTGCTACCTCTGAACCCCTAGGATGAAACTCTATAAAACTGGCCGTCCTGAAATTCGGCTGGTTAAGCGAAGCCTCAACCTCCCATGGTTGCTCGCAAAGATGGAGAAAGGTCAAAGAAAGCATCTGCCACTCCTCACATCGACCACACAAGCTGTGAGACACTTGCATTAGGACTTCTCCAAATTATGTTTTAAAACAAAATGGGGTAGTCACACATGGTGACAATCATAAAGGGAAATTGGAACTAAGGGAGACAGACTAACACACAGAGATATTAACCAACGATACTGACATGACACTATGCTTGATTCCCTAGGATTACACGAAAACCAGACACCGCAGGATGAACCCAGCCCCCATGATCTCTGTCTGGATAATTGCCGCACTTACCGGGAGCCAAGCACAAGATATTCAAGACTTTCCACAGCCCAGCGGTCTGTGGTACCGTCCCCCAGATGCAAGGGAATGTGGGAGTGGCACCCTATGGGTGCGTAAGAACAGAAGCGTCATATTTGGGTGCAATAACCAACGGACAATTTGCAGAAAGCCCAACGGGTCGACATCAGAATGTTACATTAGCACAACCGGAACAGAAGATTGGTGGGAACTTACTAATGAAGGGTGCCCCAAAATTGTATGTTGAAATAAAATTACAGGGAACACAATAAGAATCGGACAGATTGCCCCGGGACACCCACTAAAGGTAATTTGGCAATACACATACTTAGGGTAGGACCAAAGCCAGCCCCAAGCGACACCACCCCACGGACCACCTCCAGTCAGGATACCACACACAACAACTGTTAGAGATAGAGACTGAAACCCCCACCTGGTGGGAAGGTATTGCAAAATGGAACCCACTCTCATACATAATAGAGACCCTCCTCCTGATTGCAGTAATCTATAGTGTAGTCCTCGCATTCAAACTCTGTAAATGGAAGGCAAAAGCCTCCTGGTCCCCTATATACACAGTCTTTGGAATCCAATAGAGCTCTACCAAGAATGTACAACTTACAAAAAAAGCTGTGATAACCACTGCAAAATGGACCCTTTGTGTCTCTGTACTGATGAACTGTGATAAGAAGAAAGAATGTGGTGCTGCTGTTTAAGTTTAGTAGATTTTGTGTTATAGATAAGTTATTTAGGTAAAAACAGCAGCATGAGTGTAGCATAGAAAGTTTAGTTAGCAACTAACCGTTTAATATGAAGTTAAGTTCAATTAATTTATATGAATTTAATTTGGATATAAAATAGCCAGTTATAGTGAATTGTATTAATGAATGTATGCAATATTAATTAATTAGGTAAATTTGTGCAATACATTTACAACAGAGTAGAGTAGGACCTGAACTGACTGACCAGTGGCCGGCTTGATAAGGTAGACGGGATCAAGACTGTGATCCACCACGCTTCGCGTTCAGGATCAAGAGGATGGAATGTAGCCATGTAAAATGGCTACCTGCAAAAGACCAAGGGAATTGTGGTCAATTTGGGACACAGACAGGTACACAGCCTCTGTGTATTGTGCAAAGAAACCAGACGTGGCTGAAACTTGTATCCATTAAGAGTCGATCACAGTTCCCCCCAGGACAATAGAGTTTGAATCAAGGAGTTACAACAGTAGTAGATTATCCGGCACCACCACCCCCCCTCCCCCCTTATTTGGAAAGGCCTACGTGCCTGGGACAGTGATAGCTAAGACCTGCCCAGCTATCGAGGTATCCGCCCCCTAATTGGCTGAGATCGATGAGGGTGATTGAAAACCCGATTGATCCATTGGACCTGGAGTAAGGGCCGCCCAAAAGGGTGTGAAAGAGACAAAGGATAAAAAGCCCTGGGCACTAGAGATCTGTCTCTTTTGGGACCGGCCTGTGCGCGACCAACTGCAGCAGAACAACCAAGTTCAAGGACCTGTGACAATTCCTAAAGGACGAGTCCAGCTGAGACAAACCCAACAACTTCCAACCAACTACGTGGACCCAGATAAAGGCCTTATCTCACACAGTGCCAGTCACTCAAAGTTAAGTAAAGGTCATCTTAGTCGTTAGGTGTAGTTTAGTCCGGAACAGCGCATATTATTGCATAGAGATACAAGTCTTGTGTTATTAACAAACTGTGTTTTTCAGCTAATATACTGGTTGTGTCTATATAAGAAACAGCTTGTGGTTCACATAAAGGGTAAGAAAAGGCAACAGACCTCAGCGCCGTGAGGCAACAGTGCTTACCCACTGCGCACCGCAAATCTGTGGAACCCGGTACCCCAGAGTGTGGTGGTTGCAGGGACAGTGAGTAAATTTAAGGAGGAGTTAGACAGATTTTTAATTGATAATGGGTTAAAGGATTATGGAGGACGGGCAGGATGATGGAGTTGAGGCCAGGATGGCATCAACCATAATCACATTGAGGGTGTTAGGCTCGGAAGACTAATTTGCCTACTCCCGCTCCTCGGTCATGTGCTCTAGGGAAGAGATGCTCTGGCTGATTTTGCAATCCAGCTCTTGGCCTGTAACATTGTAGGTAGCAGATGAGGAACATAACAGCCATGATAAAATGGTGGGGCAGACTCGATCGGCTAAATGGCCTAATTCTGTTCCTAGATCTTATGAAATTTTGAATTATGTCCAGGGTTGTGGGATTGAGGGTGCAGCCATGCCCCAAAGTGGGTCTCAGAGCAGCCAGAACTGTTAAACGGAGGGGGGGCCGAACCCCTAGTCTTTGCTTCCCTGATCACTCACCGGAGGATCCTGCTTGGGCAGTGATCGGCATCACCACCGAAGGCCACAGACTGGCTGTCCGACTTGGCGGAATTTCTGAAATTGGAGAAATAAAAATTTGCCAACCAAGGGTTGGAAGAGGGTTTCCACAGGACGTGGAAGCCATTCACCAACTGGTCCAGGATCTGTTCATAGCCAACAGCCAATAGAGTAAAGGATGAGGGGGGGAGACAAAAGTGAGTCCTGGGTTAAAGATGGAAAGGAAAGAGTGGGGGAGGGGGCAGGAAGGGGCTGTGAGGCGGACACAAGGAAATCAAGAGGGACAAGGGACTAAAATTGTAGATAAACATCTGTAAATACGCAACTGGGCCAAAATAGGTAGGCCGTTCAAAGGGGGCCGTGGCCACAACAGGAGGGAAAGCAACTGTGTGTACATACAGGGATGTAAAGTGTAACATATAATATGAATTGTGAAATACAAAATGTGAAAACACAATAAAAGCACTTTTTTTAAAATGGCATGCCAATGTACAGGCAGGGATTCACACATGTGCGACTGCAGGCAAATGCATTGCAGCCTGACCTGGAGCTAATGTTTTAAGGGGGGTTGATCTTTTTGCCACAGTACCATCTCATTGGCTACCACTGCAGCATGCCAGATAAAAGGTGCTGTCAATTTTCAGACCACAACTGGACCTTTTTGTTTCTGCCTGTATGCGGGCTCCAGGATAGCAGGGTCATTTGAGGTTTGAGGGGATGGTCATCCCCTGCCCTCTTGATGAGAGGCAGGTAAGGATCCCATGCTTAGGGTTAGCCATGCCCAACATCAGAATCAGTGAAATTTTGATGGTGATAACGAATGAGAACTTCCATGTTCTTACAGGCAGAGTATTCTTCGGGAATAGGACTTGAATTAATTTTAAGCACACGAGAAGCACACATAAAGGGAAACCATCTCATGTATTCTTTGCTTGTTGAAGTTGAAAATGGAAGCCTCTTACGAGCAACTAAAGATGGAAATATCCTTAGGTAGATCACCACTCCAAGTGTTGACTCCATACTGAATGGTACCTGCACGTGTTTCTGTAGGAGGCGCCATACCCTAGAATCAGCAACTGATTGTGCTCCTGAAGTGGCAGATTGCCATGTCCATTCCAAGGTAGGTTTGATAGGGTACAGAAATGGTTGGAGGCATTATGGCAGGCAAGGCCAATTTTGCATGTTGGCTCCTGATCACCTGATGCATCTTCTTTCACAAAGTATGGTATGAAAGTGGCATGTTTGAGTGCTTCTGCAGATCTTTTCAATGTGTCGGGTTTAATGGAGCAACCTTATTTTGGAAAAGGGAATCCCGACTAATTGAGTATCTGTTAATGGAAGGCATGACATATTCAAGGGTCCAGGTAGAGGCAAGTAGGCATGTACCACCTCTTGAACTTCCTGCATTGTTTGACATTCCTCTATTATTATGGGCCAGGGTTTAGAGAACGCCAAAGTATATTATGGAGTTCACCTGATCCACAACTTTTAATATATTTTGGTTGTGGTGAGCACAAGAGCCCACTTTACAGGTGTGATGCAACAGAGATCTGAAGTATTTTTAAACAAAAACAATGTTTATTCTATGAATCCAGTTAACATTTTATAAACACAAAGTAAACATCTTATCAACGACCAACACTGATACCCCCCCCCCCCCCAAGATACAATACTCTCTAGGTAACCCTTAATAACTTTCCTAACAACATCCATAAGTCAAAGACCCTTTTTTAAAAAGACAGTGGGTTTGCATTCCTTGCAGAAACAGGCATTACTTTGAAATCATCAAATAATCTGGAGATGTTCTTTTGCATGCAGAGAGGCCAAAATACACCTCCTTGGTTTGAACACAGCTCTCCAGCTGAAAACAAAACCATAACTCAGAGCCAAAAACAGCTTCCAGCTCAATACGAAAGTAAAAAGCAGAGCCAGAGCCCAACTCCACCCACACATTGACATAACTGCAGCCACTTGAGAAGACAAACATTTCTTAAAATGACATTCCCATGACACTATAGCCTCCACGTCCTCCAAACATGTCAACTGGGAGAATTCCTCGAGGTCAACCTTTGGTGCCAGTAAAGGGAATTTGAGTCTAATTGATAAATAAATAGTAACTACTGGCACAAAGGACCTTGAATCAGTTTTACTTTCCTTAATCGTAGCCTATAGTAACAGTATGGAAGCCCACCTACTGCGCTAGTACTGTCATGACGTCAGCTCAGTTTCATAATGACAAATCATTTAAATATTTTGTTTTATAAATTTAAAGTACCCAATTCATTTTTTTTCTCAATTAAGGGCAATTTAGTGAGGCCAATCCACCGAGCTTGCACATTTTTGGGTTGTGGGGGCGAAACCCACGCAAACACGGGAAGAATGTGTAAACTCCACACGGACAATGACCCAGAGCCGGGATCGAACCTGGGACCTCGGCGTCATGAGGCCACAGTGCTAACCCACTGCACCACCGTGCGCCCTGAAATCATTTAAATATTGATAGTGAGCCTTCCCTCTTTCAATTGTATGCCTCTCTCCTCATCACCTACTCTCCCAATTCCTTCTACCTACTCCCAGGGCCAAACTGTGGCCCATAACACATGGATTGACTCAAAATTGGAATCAACCTCTATAGCTGGGGAACCGAAAAGAAGGTTCTGCACTTCAGGCTCGTGTGAATGAGCCTTGAAACCAATATCAGCAAATCCACATTCTCCCCATGTCTGCATGGGTTTTACCCCCACAACCCAAAGCTGTGTAGGTTAGGTGGCCACGCTAAATTCCCCTTTACTGGAAAAAAAATAATTGGATACTCTAAATTTAAAAAAATAAAAATGAAAAGAAATCAGGAATTCCCCAGGCCTAAATATGTCAGCACTGTAATTATTTGTAACCGACTTTCTAGGCTTTAATGTGAAAAATGTTCATTGAATAAAAGTTACTCTATTATCAATTGTTGTAACCAAAGATCTCATTTCACGGCAAGATGGTATAACATCAACAATTGCATCCATAAGTGAACTTGATATTCTGGTAGCAATTCAGTTGTCTATCCCCGAAGACTGATTAATACTATGGCCAATCCCAAAAATTATATAGATCAGTGTTAAATCAATGTATCACTCAGTCAGGTTTATATTGATCTTAAAATATAAATTATAAACAGTAAATGAACACATGCCTACTATCTTAGAAACATGTTGATTCTTGTAAAATCAGCACAGTTTACCAGCCAAGGTCAACCATTCACAATCATTCAGGGCATGTGACAGAACAATAGACCCAGTGCGTAGAGTAAACAGGTAGGCACTAAGTCTGCATTCTTCTAACTTGACTGATAAGCTGCTCTTGGGATTTCAAATAAATCACAGTGAGCAGCCAGCGGAAACAGAGCAGAAGGGCTGATCTCTCATGTTTTTCTTAGCAAGCTGCCACTACAAAATTCTATATGCTGGATGGTGTCTGTCATTAGCTGAAAAGCCACAGTTCTGGAGAAAAGAGATAGATTAGGAGCATTCTTGTCACGCATGTTGCCTATCACTAGCCCCAACACTGATATGTACATCTAATGAAGAACTATTTCATATGTAATTGCATTGTGTCTTTAGAAAGACAGTTCCATTGACAGTTTCTCTAAATTGTCAAAGCATCCGATCAATTGCTAACTTAAGAATAATGTAAGACGAGAACAACCATATTGGGGTATAGACAGCCTGGGGCTAATTCTGATGTCAAACCAATGGCTCCAGTGTGTCATATAGCGCACTGTGAACGTGATTCACACTTCCCATTTTGTGCTTGAGAAATTATTTGCTGCACAGACTTTAAAGGTTGAAGCATTTTTTCATATTACTGTCAGTGTTGTTGCTGACATACTGGAGGAAACAAAGGAAAATGTAATTGATTCTTTTGTTATAAATTTAGTGCACCCAATTCTTTTTTATTCCAATTATGGAGCAATTTAGTGTGGCCATAAGACCATAAGACATAGGAGCAGAATTAGGTCACTCGGCCCATCGAGTCTGCTCCGCCAATCATGACTGATATTTTCTCATCCCCATTCTCCTGCCTTCTCCCCATAACCCCTGATCCCCTTATTAATCAAGAACCTATCTACCTCTGTCTTAAAGACACTCAGTGAATTGGCTTCCACAGCCTTCTGCGGCAAGGAGTTCCACAGTTTCACCACCCTCTGGCTGAAGAAATTCCTCCTCATCTCTGTTTTAAAGGATCGTCCCTTTAGTCTGAGATGGTGTCCTCTGGTTCTAGTTTTTCCTTCAAGTGGAAACATCCTTTCCACGTCCACTCTATCCAGGCCTCGCAGTAACCTGTAAGTTTCAATAAGAACCCCCCTCATTCTTCTAAACTCCAACGAGTACAGACCCAGAGTTCTCAACCATTCCACATAGGACAAGTTCTTCATTCTAGGGATCATTCTTGTGAACCTCCTCTAGACCTTTTCCAAGGCCAGCACATCCTTCCTCAGATACGGGGCCCAAAACTGCTCACAATACTCCAAATGGGGTCTGACCAGAGCCCTATACAGCCTCAGAAGTATATCCCTGGTCTTGTATTCTAGCCCTCTTGACATGAATGCTAACATTGCATTTGCCTTCTTAACTGCCGACTGAACCTGCACATTAACCTTAAGAGAATTGTGAACAAGGACTCCAAAGTCCCTTTGTGCTTCTGATTTCCTAAGCATTTCCCCATTTAGAAAATGTTCCGTGCCTAAATTCCTCCTTCCAAATGCATAAC
This sequence comes from Scyliorhinus canicula, assembly GCF_902713615.1. Taxonomy (NCBI): domain Eukaryota; kingdom Metazoa; phylum Chordata; class Chondrichthyes; order Carcharhiniformes; family Scyliorhinidae; genus Scyliorhinus; species Scyliorhinus canicula. Next base: position 94,982,976 of record NC_052155.1, on the reverse strand, counting down.
CTCACACTTTTCCGCATTTCCACATTGTATTTCATTTGCCACTTCATTGCCCACTTTCCTAGCTTGTCCAAATCCTACTGCAGCCCCCTTGCTTCCTCAATACGACCTGTAGATTTGTATCATCAGCAAACTTAGCAACAGTGCCTTCGGTTCCTTCTTCCAGATCATTAATGTGGTCAATCCACAAACCCTGCACCTCTGTAGGTTTGTGGGGGTGAGACACACGTAGACACGGGGAGAATGTGCAGCACACCACCTGTCATGGAGGCAGCTATGGAAATGGTGCCTTGATAAATACAGCAGTGGAGGGATATCCTTTTCCCTCAATATGGCCATTGGGTCAGTCAGGTAACCTGGCAGAAAGTCTGCCCCAAAGAATTGGATTCAGTGTAAAAAGTTCAATGCATTCACCAGGGATGGCAAGGTGGGGAAATTGCATTGTAACAATATTTAGCTAATTTCCCACAAAAACTCAATGTGCAGCACCATACCCTTAACATGTACCAGATACGTCAGTAGCCATCTCCAACTGTACTCACCCCCTTGCTTATTTTCTCCATGCACAGCTCCTACATGATCCATGTTCCTGACCATGTGTATTGATACATAATATGGCTGCAATATCATCCACTCAAAGAATGCTGATGGTTTCACAAGAAGAGAACTCATAATTAGGTGCAATAGACAAAAATTATTGGAGAACCAGCAAGCTAGTGTCACCTCTCCCCTTTTGAAGAGCATGTCTTCCAAATACAAGGGCTTCAAAGAGGAAGAAGTCGGTAGGAAAGCTGGCCCCAACATGGGATCGACAGCACAATTATCTTCACTTTAATCTCTGTCACTCACTGAGACACAGTGGACTGGATTCTCCGCTGTCAGAATTCTCCATTGTGCCGGCAGCCTGGGATTTCCCGACGGCGTGGGGCTGCCCTCAATGGGAAACCCCATTGGCCATCTGGCAAGACGGAGAATCCCAGGGATGTTCTATCATGGGTAGGGTGCCCCTCAATCCCAAAGGGCGACTGCCAAATTATAGAACCCCCTTCCTTTCCATCCTTTGACGAATTATTTTAAAAATTAGCCAGCCCGCTCCTACCTGACAGACATGCCGACCGTGAGACCATAAGAAAGTAAGGGGGTGTGGGATAGAGGGAAATTTGGCCAATTGGATAAGTAATTGGCTATCACATAGAAGACAGAGGGTGGTGATGGATGGAAAATGTTCAGACTGGAGACCAGTTACCAGCGGTGTACCACAGGGATCAGTGCTGGGTCCTTTGCTATTTGTGATTTTTATCAATGACATAGAGGAGGGGGCTGAAGGGTGGGTCAGTAAATTTGCTGATGACACCAAGATTGGTGGAGTAGTGGATGAGGTGGAAGGCTGTTGTAGGCTGCAAGAGACATTGATAAGATGCAGAGCTGGACTGAAAAATGGCAGATGGAGTTTAACCCTGATAAGTGCGAGGTGATTCATTTTGGTATAAAACATTTGAATGCGGATTACAGTGTCAATGGCAGGGTTCTGAGGAATGTGGAGGAACAGCGAGATCTTGGGGTTCATGTCCACAGATCTCTGAAGGTTGCCACTCAAGTGGATAGAGCTGTGAAAAAGGCTTATAGTGTGTTTGCGTTTATTAACAGGGAGCTTGGGTTTAAGAGCCGCAGGGTTATGCTGCAACTATATATGACCCTGGTGAGACCACATTTGGAGTATTGTGTACAGTTCTGGTCACCTCATTATAGGAAGGATGTGGAAGCATTGGAAAGGGTTCAAAGGAGATTTACCAGGATGCTGCCTGGTTTGCAGGATAGGTATTATGAGGAAAGGTTGAGGGAGCTAGGGCTTTTCTCTTTGGATGGAGGAGGATGAGAGGCGACTTAATAGAGGTTTATAAGATGATGAGGGGGATAGATAGAGTGGACGTTCAGAAACTATTTCCTCGGGTGGATATAGCTGTTACAAGGGGACATAACTATAAGATTCAGGGTGGGAGATATAGAACATAGAACAGTACAGCACAGAACAGGCCCTTCGGCCCTCGATGTTGTGCCGAGCAATGATCACCCTACCCAAACCCACGTATCCACCCTATACCCGTAACCCAACAACCCCCCCCCTTAACCTTACTTTTTTAGGACACTACGGGCAATTTAGCATGGCCAATCCACCTAACCCGCACATCTTTGGACTGTGGGAGGAAACCGGAGGGAACCCACGCGCACACGGGGAGGACGTGCAGACTCCGCACAGACAGTGACCCAGCCGGGAATCGAACCTGGGACTCTGGAGCTGTAAAGCATTTATGCTAACCACCATGCTACCGTGCTGCCCCTTATATAGGAGGAATGTCCTGGGTAGGTTCTTTACTCAGAGAGTGGTTAGGGTGTGGAATGGACTGTTTGCTGTGATAGTGGAGTCAGACACTTTAGGAACTTTCAAGAGGTTATTGGATAGGCACATGGAGCACACCCGAATAAAAGGGAGTGGGATAGCTTGATCTTGGTTTCGGACAATGCTCGGCACAACATCGAGGGCTGAAGGGCCTGTTCTGTGCTGTACTGTTCTATGTTCTATGTTCTATGTTATGGCATGGGCAACATATTATTGTGGTCAATTGGCTTGGTAATAAGCCTAATTGACTCAATGATCTATTTAAATATCACGGCTGGGCTGCTGATTTCGACGTGCACCAACTCCGCTGATCATGTGGGTGAGCTCTATGCCCTTGCTCACAACAAGTCCTGATCAGATATGGCTTCCGGTTAATCAATGTCTCAATTTTAAAATTCTCATCCTTGTTTTCAAATATTTCCACCATCATGGAATCACCATTGGTGGCTGTGTCTTAAGCTGTCAATGCCCTAAAACGCTAGAGTCTCTCACAATAACATTCCAACTTTTTCAACCTCAAAGTCACTGTAAAGCATATCTCTTTGCCCAAGCTTTGATCATCTATCCTGTATTTCCTTATGTGACTCAAACATAACATTTTACGTTCTAAAGCTCCTGTGAAGCTGCTTTGGAGTGTTTCATTGCTGCCTAAATGCAAATTGTTGTTGTCACCTGATCACATATCATGTGATCAAATGTCACATGATCAAATCTCCGAAAATACATCAAACCAGATTTGGCAAGTGTTGAATCCGCGATAAGTAAAACGCATAGCAATTACGATCAAGGTTTATTTCAATACAATTCCAATATTTCTCCACTCCCCAAAGGGTCTCCTTACCTAACCTGCACCTGGGCCAGGGTTTTTATATAGCTGGGACTCTCCTTGTCGCATGACAAATGTCACATGTTCAAATCTCCCAGAATACATCAAACCAGAATTAGAAACCCCCCCCCCCCCCCTTAAAGGGGATATTCCTATTCCAGGGAGGTCATGGGAAATGGTATTGGCCTGATCCCGAGACCTCCAATGGGGTTACAACAGCAACCTTATCTTAGCACCATTATTAAAGCATCAGTTACACAGTCCTTATATCACATATCCACCAGGTTATATAATCCAATGGGCACCTCCACCTATGACAACAACTTTTATGATTTACAAGTTTTGCCCTGGCTGACCACTGCCACCCCAGCCCAACAGCTGTTCCTTGTTCCTCATCAACTCCTTCTGTACATGTTCTGCATTGTACTCTGCCTTCCATTCTTCATCCATTTGGATGGGTTAACTTGTGGAGTTACATATTAGGACCATATTGAATCATGGAATGTGCTATGATGCTATGATTCTTATGATTGCTCTGGGACCTTTTGCCATAAAAAGTTTGAATTGTGGGGAATCCTCCGCACCTTTAGGGGCTAGGCCCGCGCCGGAGTGGCTCCTGCTCTGCCGACTGGCGCTAAAACTGGCGCCAACGGCCTTTGTCGCCAGACGGCCGGCGTCGGGGCTAGCCAAAAGGCCTTCGCCGGTCGGCGTGAGCCCGTGCATGCGCCGGAGCGTCAGCGGCCGCTGATGTCACCACCGGCGCATGCGCGGTGGAGGGGTCTCTTCCACCTCCGCGATGGTGGAGGCCGTGGCGGTGGCAGAAAAAAAAGAGTGCCCCCACGGCACTGGCCTGCCCGCCAATCGGTGGGCCACGATCACGGGCCAGGCCACCATGGGGCACCCCCTGGGGTCCGATCGCCCCGCGCACCCCCCAGGATCCCGGGGGGCTGCTCACGCCGCCAATCCCACTGGCACAGAGGTGGTTTAAACCACGTCGACGGGAGAGGTCTGACAGCGGCGGGACTTCGGCCCATCGCGGGCCGGAGAATCGCCAAGGGGGCATGCCGATCGGCGGGGCGCGATTCCCACACCCGCCGATTCCCGGGTGGCGGAGAGTTCCGGCCACAGTGGGGGCGGGATTTACACCGGCCCCGGGCGATTACCTGACCCTGCGGGGAGTCGGAGAATTCCGCCCATGATCTCAATACAAGTTGCTATTATATCCGGTGCAATCTACCGGCCACATCACGCCCGACCAGGAGCAGCGTGACAGGTAGCTGCTGGGTGAAGCCTCACATGGGCTCCCTGATAGCCATGACACCTCGTCGGATGTCCCCAGGTCTGGCGAGGCAGTGCGACCAGAATTCCACCCACAATGGGCGGGACCAGGATGTGCTCACTTGTCGGTTACAAACTGACTTAAGCGTAATTACCCGTGATCTACCGGCCTCCTGGGATCTACTAGGCTTCAGCTTGACGCCGTTCAGGACTGGTCAACATAAACATGGACCAAGGTGGAATGGCACCCGGGTGGTCTCCCAGGCCAGCGGAGGCCCATGGTTGGCCAGGGATAGTGCAGGATGGCCCCCTGGCCTATCCCCCTGGAATACGGGCACTTTGGTACTGCCGCCCTGGCACTGCCAAGGTGCAAAAGGGCATTCACCTGGGGGCCTCCAATCCCCTGGGAGACCCCACAAGTGCCGTACTATCTGATTCCTATTTGTGGGGACCAGTACTGAACGGCACTTGCTCGAGGTCTCCGAGGTAAATGGGATAGATCCAAGCACCTTGGTTACCTCAGGAACAGCATATTGGAGTGAGACTTGCTGTCTCGCTCTAATATGCAGGTTTGCCAAAAAGTGATCCCGCCCACAGTTGGCGGGCTTCACATTGCAATGTCTTATGAGATCATGTTAGATCGTGGAGTGTCTTGGGTTACAGGAAGATATAGATGGGATGGCAGGAGTAATTTGACAAGGAAGTATTCAATGAATAGCCTGACACTGGGAAGTTCCGAGGAACAACAAGGGACCTTGGTGGTTTTGTCTGAAGGCAGAAGTGCAAGTTAATAGGGTGGTGAAAATGGGATGCTTGGCTTTATCAATTGAGGCATAGATTACAAAAGCAGTGAAGTCATGTTGGAGCTGAATAGAACTTTGGTGAGGCCACAGCTGGAGTACTGTGTGCAATTCTGGTCGCCATATTTTAGGCAGATGTGATTACACTGGAGGGGATGCAGAGGCGTCTCACCAGGATGTTGCCTGGGATGGAACATTTAAGTTATGAAGAGAGGTTGGATAGGCTTGGGCTTTTTTCGCTGGAGCAGAGAGGACTGAGGGACAACTTGATTGAGGTGTACAAGATTATAAGGGGCATGAACAGAGTGGACAGGGAACAGCTATTCCCCTTAGTTGAAGGTTCAGTTACAAGGGGACACAAGTTCAAGGTGAGGGGCTGGAGGTTTCGGGGATTTCAGGAAAACCTTTTTACCGAGATGGTCATGACGGTCAGGAATGCACTGCCTGGGAGAATATAGAAGAGGGCTGCATCACATCATTTAAAAAGTACCCGGATGAGCAATTGGCACATCAAAACATTCAAGGCTATAGGCTAAGTGTTGGTAAATAGAATTGAGTAGGAAGGTCAAATGTCTTTGATGGGTCGGTGCAGATTCGATGAGCCAAAGGCCCTCTTTGGCACTTTATTATTTTATCACTCTGTGCCAGTCTGAGACTGTTCTCCTTGGAGAGAAGAAGGCTAAGAGGAGATTTGATCGAGGTGTTCAAACTCATCAGGGGCTGGTCAGAGTAGATAGGGAGAAACTACCCATTCGTAAAAGGGTCAAGAACAAGAGGGCACATATTTAAAGTGATTTTAAGTGAGCAAATGTGATACGAAAAGAAAATTGCACTTCAAATGGTTCGGGTCTGGAATGCACTGCCTGGAAGTATGGTGAAGGTAGTTTCAATTGAGGTATTCAAGAGGGCATTAGGTGCTAACTTGAATAAAAACAAGGGGTACGGGGAAGAAGCAGGGGAATGGCACAAAGTCATCTAACTCATTTGGAGAATCAGTGCAGGCACAATGAGTCAAAGGACCTCGTTCCACCCCCGAATAATTCTGTGATTCTGATAATAAAGGACAACATAAGGGCATTAGTCTTGTCTTGGAAGATCAGTTAGTAAAATCAGTAAAGGGATAAGAAATAACAAAGGTCAGAAAATACTGGGACAGTAGTTATATGCCTCTAATAGTGACAATACTTTTGGGCAAAGTACTAGCCAAGAAAAAAGAAGAGCTTGTAACAAAGGCAATGCAAAAGCTATGGCAAACTTTAATCTTCAAGTGGACAAGACCAAATTTTCAAATGGAGTTTGGAAGAAAAGTTTCTGGAATGCACTCATCGGACGGGGTTTTATGGCCCCACTCACCTCGGGTTCAGAAATTCCCAACTGAAGTCAACCGATCTTTTGCTGGTCTGTCAAACTGCGATGATTCCTATGGCGGGCAGGGCCAGAATATTTAGGCCATAAAAACTCACTGTGTTGCTCATTAAAAGGTGACAGCAGGAGAATTGTTGTTTGGCCCTTTTTCTTACAAAGAGTTAGGAACAGGTTTTGCCCGCTAACATGAATAGCAAATATATCAGTTGCGTTACAATTGGAAGGCAATGTAGGCGAAGGCTTATATATGCCAGACATGGAGAAGGCAGAAAGTTCAATGCAGTGGGCACATTTCCAAGTTAAGAGAAGTTTCCTCTATGAAAGCAGCATAAATTTCTGCCACAGCCAGCAACTAATCTCAGCAGGCTGCTCTGAGTTCTCTCGCAGGTCTTTGGGTACTCTTGGGTACACACCCCTTTTGAGCCTCCATGGTGGTGCCCCTTCATTGGGGTGTATTGTGCAGATTGAAACACTGCAGCAGAATCTGAAACCATAAATAGGTTATGTTGCATAATGCTCCAAATTACCCTAAACCTGTGAGGCACTGTTTCAACATGACAGTGGTGTTCTTAATAATCCCTTATGTATATGTATGCACCCCAGTTTACTTGTGTTCAGTTAATGCCCTAGGATATTGCAGCAATGTCAGGTGGAAACCTCCCAGTCCCACAGGACAGGCCTGAAGGCTAGTCTGGGAGGAAAGTCGGAAATGTTCGCCTTGAATAGCAGGCCGACATTTTCCTGCCTCAAGGCAGGAGATGGGTCCCGAGATGGGTCATCAATGGGCAGAGGCTACCCATCTGATAGTGTATTGAGGGGGAGAAGGGAGTTGCCAAATTTCAGAATTATCTCCCCATTGGTGGGCTCACTTGGGATGCAGTCAGGTTCTTTCTGGCGATGGACAGGCCCCACGCAGAGTACCAAGCAGGGCAGGTACCTGGAAGTGGCCTGCTGGCAGCTGACTTGGGAGTCCTGTGGAGGCCAATTCTAAATCCCCCTTCCCCCACTGGATAGGCTTGGTCAGCATTCTAACCTTTTCAGAGTGTGCCTCAAAGTGCCAGTGCAAAATGCCTTTGCCCTTCGAAGTCCCCATCTGACAGTGGAAATAGCAGCCTCTGCCGGTGTGGCTGCCATCATTCCACAGATGTGACCCTTTGGTTAGGCAGTGCCGTGAACGCACCTGTGGTACCATAGCCCCTTTAAAGGGCGAGGGGCCATGATTTCATGGGGACAGAACCCACAAATGTTAACCTATCATGTGTTTAGGCACAAATCTGCCTGTTGGGGCTTGGCCAGAGTTAGCCCGGGGGTCATATGAAGGAGACCTGTGTAATAGTTCTGCTGTCCTGTGTATATAGTTCTTCATAGTTGAATAAACCTCTGTTGTGTTTTAACACTGTCTCATTGACCGTCTTGCCATGTAACATTGGCAACAAGAATAAATCAAGCCAGTCAAAGGAAACACATCAAAAATTGGAAAGTTGGGGAAGAATTTCTCAAAGTACTGAAAAAGTAAAAGATCGTCACCAGTTGAATAGCGATGCCACTATTCAAAAAAATTGATCCGTTTGATCCAGAGATTTAAAGTTGGGGACAATATGCTGAAAGGCTTTGATACTTATTCACCGTCAAAGAAACCACGGCAGAAGAAAAACAGTAAGAGAAACAAAAAGTAATATTACCTTCGGTTTGTGGCCCACGAACATATAACCCCGTGCGCAGCTTAACATCTCCAGAGGCTCCAGATTAGTGCAATTAGTGAGGGGCCATTTCAACCCCTGACCCTCCATCATTACGCAGTGGTACACATTTCATACAGTTATCAGAGATCCGGGTGAAACAATATCTACTTTTTCAACCAGATTTCAACAAATATAGGAACATTGTGAATTTGGTACTTTTCTCAGCAAAATGCGGCGTGACCGGTTGGTCTGTGGGATTAACAACTTAAATATTCACAAGAAGCTGCTGGCAGAAACCAAGGTATCCTTGGACAAAGAGATTGAGTTGGCTCAAGCAACTGGAAGCAATTTTGAATAACAAAACGTGCAGACCGAGGTGAACCAGTTATGGCAGGAAGAGGCAGCAGCTCGAGGTTCCTGAAGTGAGGGAGCAGCAAAGCCAGAAAAGAAGAAAAGTGGCAGGCAGTTGCAAGGCTTAGAGGTTTATTACGGTTATGAGGAAGAAAGTTCCAAGGGCAGATGCAGGTATAAAGAATTCAGCTTTTTCACATGTAATAATAAAGCCCATTTGCAAGACAGATGCAGAGTCAGACAGTCTGCTACAAGTTCCCTAAAAGCCAACGACCCTGGAGAAAAATCAGAAGTATACAACTTAACATGGTGAAATTAAGTAAAACACCCCTCCATTGAGATCACCCTTGCTGTCAGTGGCATTTAACTTAAAATGGAGGCTGACGGGCAGCAGGGTGGCTCAGTGGTTAGCACAGCTGCATCGCGGCGCTGAGGACTCGGGTTCGAATCCCGGCCCTGGGTCATTGTCCGTGTGGAGTTTGTACATTCTACCCATGTTTGCGTGAATTTTGCCCCCACAACCCAAAGATGTGCAGGGTAAGTGGATTGGCCATGTTAATTGCTCCTTAATTGGAAAAAATAATAATTTGTTACTCTAAATTTTAAAAAAATAATAAAATGGAGGTTGACACAGCAGCAGCTGCCAGAGTGCTCAGTGAGCAAATGTTTAAGTATCTGCAGGGAGGGCTACAGCCTGTGAACCTCATTGAGCACCTCAGCCACTGATACTCGAGAGGCACTGAAGATAATGGGGACAGCATCCATACCAGAATCGTACCAACAGCACTCAGCCTAGTGGCCATTGATCATTGTGGAGGGAAAGAAGCGAAGCCATGATTGGCTGAAGAAAGTCAAATTGAATTGGTTAGAAATATTCAGTATCATCGCGAGATTTTCCAGGAGCTTAATGAAAATACCACAAGGTGTTCCAGAGAGAGTTAGGAGGCATCAAAGGTGTGAAGACAGTGATCTATGTAAAGCCAGAAACAATATCAAAGTTCTTTCACGCCAGACAGGTGTCTTATGTTCTACATCGAAAAGTGGAGGTGGGGTTGAAGCATGTGGAAGACATGGGGTAATTGCTCCAGTACAGTTTTCATAATGGACAGCACCCGTCATCCCAGTGTTGAAGCTGGATTACACAGTCCGAATCTGCGGTGACTATGAACAGGGGTGATAAAATAGGCAAATATCATCTCCCCAGGATAGAAGAATTTTATGGCAAGTCGGCTGGAGGTCTTAAATACACCAAGTTGGATTTAAACCATGCGTACCAATAGCTTCAGCTGGAAGATGAGCCAAGAAAGCTTGTTACCATCAATACCCATAAACATTTGTTCCATTATCAAGATTGCCTTTTGGTACTTAATTGTCCTGTGTGATATTCCAGTTCACAATGGAGAGCCTTTTGCAAGGAATTTCAAAGGTTGTTGTGTACCTGGATGGTGTCCTAGTGACTGAGGCAAAACCAGAGGAACACAACAAATTTGGAAGAAGTCCTCAAGAGGTTTAAAGAAGCCAGTATTCTCTTAAAGTGGGAAAAGTGCGCATTACAAGTTGATGAAGCCAAGTATTTTGGATTCAGAGTTGATGCAAAGAGATTACACCAACTCCAAGATAAGATAAAGGCAATAAAAGGGGTCTTGGAACCAAGAAATATATCAGAATTGAAGTAATTTCTAGGGATGATCAATTATTATGGCCGCTTTTTACCCAATCTGACGACCATTTTAGCATCAACTGCTAAAAAAAACCAACGTTGGAAGATTCCCAGAGGAAGTCATTTGATCAGGTCAAACACGTCCTGCAGTCATCAGCCTTGCTGGTCCATTTCAATCCTGATAAACCCATCGTTGTTACTTGGGATGCATCACCATATGGCATCGGTGCGGTACTATCACACACAATGGAAGATGGTGTGGAAAGGCCTGTTGCCTTCGCATCCCAAACACGTCAGATGCTAAAAGGAAATATTGCCGAATTGACAAACAAAGTCTGGCCATCTTTTATTCCATCAATATGTTTATGATGGCACTTCACCATCGTCATGAACCATAAACCATTACTTGCCACTTTTTGTGAAGATAAACCTATCCCACCAGTAGCATTGGCCCGAGTGCAAAGATGTGCACTGCTCTTGGCTGCATATACACATACTTTTCAGCATAGACCAGGGACCCAGATACAAAATGCAAATGCTTTGAGCAGGCTTCCGCCGCCAAACAATTTCTGAGCCTCCTATTCCACAGAAGATCATCTTGGCTCTAGATTTTCTTGATACTTTACCTATTCATCCAGTCACATTCAGACGCGGGCCAACAGAGACCTTCTTCTCAAAGGTGAAGAGGATGGCTCTTATGAGTTGGCATTTTGAGAAGTCAGAACAGATTAAACCCTATATGCAACATCGGACTAAAATCACTTGCGAAGACTGGGCTCTCCTGTGGGGTTGCACCCCTGGGGTGGCAGCCTCATCTTCAAGAATTGCACAGCAGTCACCCTGGGCAATCTAAAATGAAGGTACTGGCCAGGAGTTACATTTGGTGGCCAGGGATCAATAAGGATGTAGAAAGCATGGTCAATCGATGTGACTACTGTCAATCTCAACACAACCTTCTGTCTGCAGCAACTTTGTAACCTTGGGAGTGGCTGAGGCATCCGTGGACAAGACTGCACGTCAATTTTGCAGGTCCTTTTTTGGGTATGATGTTTTGATTGTCATAGATGCCCACACAAAGTGACTGAATGTCATTGTGTAATTTCAAGAAGGAATTAGATGGAGCTCTTTGGGGAGGCAGCATGTGACGCAGTGGTTAGCACTGCTGTCTCACGGCGCAGAGGTCCCAGTTTCGATCCTGGCTCTGGGTCATTGTCCGTTTGGAGTTTGCACATTCTCCCCGTGTTTGCGGGGTTTCGCCCCCACAACCCAAAGATGTGCAGGCGAGGTGGATTAGCCACGCTAAATTGCCCCTTAACAGGAAAAAATGAATTGGATACTCTAAATTTATAAAAAAAAAGAAGCTCTTTGGGCTAAAGGGATCAAGGGATTTGGGGGGAAGGTTGGATCAGGGTATTGAACTTGATGATCAATCATGATCATAATGAATGGTGGAGCAGGCTTGAAGGGCTGAATGGCCTCCTCCTGCTTCTAGTTTTGATGCATCTTTCTATGTATGCCCAGCCTGTGCATTCGACCACTGCAGTGGCCACCATGGACAAGCTGCACCAAATCTTTGCCATTCATGGCCTCCCCACTGTCGTAGACAATGATACTGCCTTCACAGTCGAAGGTGTTCAGCTCTTTGTTACATCCAATGGAATCCAGCACATAATGACAGCCCCCTACCACCCCACATCAAACGGGCTGGCCGAAAGAGCTGTCCAGACTTTTGAAACAACAAGCCAATAGGTTCCTGCTCTTTGCTAAGTGTACGTCCTGCCCTCTAGAATTAAACCCCGCATACCACCACTCTGGTTACCCCAGATAAGTTGTTGATAGGCCGGGATCTTGGGACCAGGATTTACCTTATTTTTCCTAATTTGAGAGGGGGGGGGGGGGGGGGGGGGTGCAGGCTAAGCATAAGGCCACCACAATACAGCCAAGACGAAGAGGTCATTTCAAGCAGACGATTTAGTGTATGTGCAGAACGTTGGTGGAGGACCAGAATGGTTACCTGGAAGAATTGTTGCCAGGGCAAGACCTCCAGGGCCAGAGCAGCACAGTGGTTAGCACTGCTTCCTCACAGCGCCGAGGACCCAGGTTCGGCCCTGAGTCATTGTCCATGTGGAGTTTGCACATTCTCCCCGTGTTTGCGTGGGATTCACCCCCACAACCAAAGATGGGCAGGATAGGTGGATTGGCTATGCTAAATTGCCCTTAATTGGAACAAAAGAATTGAGTACTCTAAATTTATATTTAAAAAAAGACCTCCAGAGCCGTGAGGCTGGAAAACACACTGATCATTTGAGAAGGAAAAAATCGTCATTCTCAAAAAGGGGCAGGTGAACCTAATCCCAGCAACCAGTATGCCACTTGCCGAGATGGTGGTCTTAGAACTGAGATCTTCTCAAGGGAATTCATCAGGGGCCACAGAAGGAGTTAAAGAGGTAATCAATACTACTCCTGTTTTCGACTCTACCGATTTGCCTACCCTTGCTGAAGACTCAAATGCCTCTAATCTGGAAGAGCCAGTGACCAAGCTGAGACATTTGGCAAGAGTTGGAAGTCACCTGATAGACTTACCTTATGAAGTTTGTTTTAAGATCTCTCACTGTAACTCTCTTTGTCTGCATATAACTGTTTTTTTGTTTTTGTATTTCAAAGATCTGTAAGGAAACGTCAAGGGGGGGAAGAATTTAGTAGTGTCCCCTCTTTAAGGGACGATACTTCATAGGCCCTATGTCGGGCCCTGAGCCTATGGGAATAGAGTGTGTGAATGGTAGCCTATCACGTGTTTAGGCACAAATCTGGCTGTTGGGTCTTGATTAGAGTTAGCCCAGGGAATCATGGGAACTTGACTTGTTTAATAGTTGTGCTGTCCTGTGTGTATAGTTCTTCTTAGTTTAGTAAACCTCTGTTGTTTTTTAACACTGCCTCGTTGATCGCCTCGCGATATAATACCATCCATAGCCCTTAATTGGATGGTAGAGCCAGAGCAGCCTCTAAATCAGCTGCCTGGGGAAAAATGTTCCAGGTGAGCAACCTGATAGCAAGTGCGGGGTCAGAACCCGGATATGGCCCTGCCCCTCAATTATTTTTAAGGAGCACAAGATTAAACCCATCATGAGCCAAAACTGTAAACAATAACTTCATTAAACTGAAGCCGTGCTGAGACTTGCCCTTCTGGCTCAAGTGTTATTGGCCAGCCTTAAAATGTCCGGTAATTAAACATTAACTTTCATAATGTCCATACGTACCCAGCTAGCAAATCAGCAAAAGCTGCACAGCAACTTAAAACAAACTGACAACAGTTCCCAAAAAGCTGACAACTCACAAATGGCCCAGACATGTGAAAACAAATGGAAACATGGGCCTTCCAACAAACAGCACTAAGTAAACACAGTTTTCCTTGTATTGAAAGGAGAAACATATCGAGTACATGAAAGTCTGAAGGGGAAATACAAATGCTGAATGTGCAAGATAGACGGCAAATGTCTAAGAGCATTGTGGGACTGGGGAGATGGGGGTAGTGGTGCAGATATAATAATAATAATAATAATCGCTTGTTGTCACAAGTCGGCTTCAATGAAGTTACTGTGAAAAGCCCCTAGTCACCACATTCGGCGCCTGTTCGGGGAGGCCAGTACAGGAATTGAACCCGCGCTGTTGGCATTGTTCTGCATTGCAAGCCAGCTGTTTAACCCACTGTGCTAAACCAGCCCCTATACATGGGAGGCATGTTTAACTCGGAAATTTTGAATTTTTACATTACAGTTTAGGTCTAAAACATCATACATCCCAATTGGTAGCTTTTTTATTTTTTTAAAAAGGGGAAAATAGTGACATTTGGATTTGAACAAATTACTGGACTATTACTTGCCTAACAGCTCCTTTTGCTCTCCTACATTGTGTCCAAACCCAGAGTTCATAGAGGTTGGCAATTCCTCCAGTTCACATGAAGACCGCAGCCAACTGATTCCACATGTTTTCACATTGAAACTCAATCCACCACCAGAAATTCTGCCAATTTGTTGTGGTTCTGATCACAGCCCAAATCCACGAGGCTGCGTCGTGTACACTGAGAAATGTTCCCGCACAATTTCCAGCATTGCACGGTCTGATTCACAAAATGTCAGGAACTCCCAATTAGTATCTTCCACACCAAACTAAAGGGTATATTTCCAGTCACCTAAGCCTTCAGATATTTAGCCCAGATCGCCCTTTCTCTGGATTACCGCACCCTGGAGGCACTCTAGGCGATGCACATGGGGACACCTCGGAAGTCCCCATGCACTGATGATGTCGGAATTGCCTGAAATGTTTCAACTTGCTTTGGGAAAATCCCCTGCGTGTGGGACCCGCGAAAACTATGAGTTAGATTCAGAGACTTTGGATAGTTCCAACTCAGTTAGCAGAATAGTTGTCCAGAAAACCAAATAAGGATTCAAATCAGTTCTAACTCCTTGATAACTATACTACTCACCCATCAACACCTCACTGGACCCCCTGATTACCCCCAATCCTCCAACTACCCCAACCCTAAACCTTCACCACCCCTACCCCTTCCACCCCACTGTCCCACATACCAATACTGCCTGACTAAATCCCCCCACTGTCCGATCCCCCCTACATCTGACTACTCCCCAACACTCTGCTCCCAACTACACACCAAACACACACCATCAATTAACCCCAACCCATACCTGACTACCTCCCAACTTCCTGCCCTGTTACCCCCTCATCTTACACACATACATTCTCTCCAAAGCTTGTCAAAATAACTTTGGGACATTTAAACTGAGCAGTAAACAGCAGCTAATACTTTAAAAAGGTGACATGAAGCTTGGCAGCTGCTGTTGCTACAGCACCATGAAGCTGGCACTCCAGGAACAGTTCTGCGCAAGATTTCTCAGAAGGTCCAGTTTGGAAGTCCGGGCGAGAAATGTGGAGCTCCATTGCCATGTCAGTAAATAGGACTGGAGTGACTTTCCGATGGTGACTGCCACTCCTCGGGAGATTGAGCCCAAGAAAATGCAACAATTGTTATTTGAAAATTGATTGGAGTTAGAAACTTGCACTGTGGACAACTGTAGGCCCGATTTCCACCAATATTTGATCCTATCACCAGGGTGCACATGAGGTGGAAGTGGCAGATGTTCTAACAGGTGGTATCATTCCACCAGCCCTGTCTATTCTAGAAATGTGCACAGAGGGATGGACAATAGAAGTAAGCATCCAGCCCAAATCCAGTAGAACTTTGAAACACAAAGAATCAAGTCCTGTACCATATTTAGGCCCAGCCACTTCTTTTGTTTGGCTCAAGAACCTGAGGTAGATATGCAAATGGTTTGCATTATAGGTCTTTTCCCCTTTTTCTGGTTGATTATGCCTTGTGATCAGGGGTTATGGGGAGAAGGCAGGAGAATAGGGATGAAAAACATATCATCCATGATTGAATGGCAGAGCGGACACGTTGGCCGAATGGCCTAATTCTGCTCCTATGCGTTATGGCAGGCTTTTTCCAAGTGCGGGTTGCGACCTGCCGGTGGGCCGTGGATGGGTGACAGAAGGGTCATGGAGTTAAGGGTCACGCTCTGCACTTCTGTTAAACAGGGAAGTGTGGGATATTCAGGTACATGGACACACAGACATATCCCTCGAACAATCCAGTGAAAGTGATTGAGAGACAGAACTGTGACAAAATAGATGGGGAAAATATCGAAGCAAAGGAGAGTCACTGAGTTCACTTATTCAACCATGTGCAGTGAATGTCTTGTGCTGGCTGTGCGCCACCTCGCTCGCTGCCCTTAGCCTCACTCCTGACTTGTTGCAACTGCTCAGTGTTGGGAGTAAGTTGCTGTCACCAGAATCCATTCACCAGGAGTTTTATTTTGACCCACACTGAAGTGCTGGCCCCTCAGCACTTTGAATTATACCAGAAGCGGAGCTCAGAAATCCTCTTTAGTGACATAGCATCCCAAATTAGCGAACTCAGCCTTGCAGAATGATAATGGTGGCATGGTAACTTGAAGATTGTCCTCTAAATCTCACTGACTCCACTTTTGGAATGGTGGCAGGAAGGATAATGTTTTGGGCACTGAAATAGGAAGGTTCTGCGTTCTTAAAAAGTATTAATGTGTAAATATTTGATAACCTGTAATGAGCTTTCTGATATCTGAGAGTGAAGGCCTTTCAATCTTCACAAAAAAATGCTCCTTTGGTTTCTCACAATTGCTAGGGATGTGGAAATGCACAGATCTCATGTTTTGTTTGATTACCGTTGGAGGGCATGAGGTAATTCCGCAGAACTTTCCCTATGGCACTAATAATACCATAAGGAGCTACTGCATAGTGATTATGAACAGGAAAACCGGATGATTTTGTTTCTGTCCCTTGCCTGGGGCAAGACAACTTCAGTGTCCCAAAGACTGCCTTGACTCAGGATCGACTGGACAAACGAACATGACGTGGGTCCCAAAGTTTGGCCAGTTCAAGGGCATCACGGTAGCACAGTGCTTAGCACTGTAGCTTCATAGCGCCGATAAATGAATGGAGGGACTTGCTAACACAGGAGTCCAAGCACTCAAAGACACCATTAAACTCGAAATGGTGGTTATGATGAAAGTTGCGGTAGCGAAGGCGCTTGTTCCTCTTCAAGCGGTGCTGAAAATGAGGGAGCGGTGTCTGGGGACACAGGAGTCAATGATCAGAGAGCTTGGGAGGGCTGCGGCTGACCAGAGTGACCAGATTGCCTCACTGGAGATGGAGATGGCAAGGTTGGTGGCAACATTAGCGACACTAAGGGGGAAGGTCGAGTATCATGACAATCAGTTGGGCCGCCAAAACCTCCGCATTATGGGCTAACCGGAGGGCACCAAGGGCAGGAACCCTATGGAGTATGTGGCACAAATGTTGGGCAAACTTGTTGGAGGGGAAAACGTCCCCAAGCCCCCAGAGGTAGACAGAGCTCACAGGTCACTCCATCCAAAGGTCAAGGCCAGGGAGCAGCCATGGGCCACAATCGCAAAATTACATCGGTACCAAGACCGGGAAAATATCCTGAACTGGGCAAGGGACACAGGGTCCTCTAAATGGGAGGCACACTCGATCCAGGTGTACCAGGACATTGGGGCAGACCTGGCCAAGAGCCAGGTGGAATGGAACACAGCCGAGGGTGGTCTTTTACAAGAACAATGTGTGGTTCGGGCTGATGTACCCCATCAAACTCTGGGTGACTTTCCAGGGTAAAGAGTACTACTTCACCGTTCGGGCTCGAAAGGCAATGACACCAGCAGTGAACCAGAACTCTAGTTTCAGTGGTTTAAAAAAAAGGAGAGACTATTTATACGGGTCTGATCTGCCTCATCTTCAATCTGATGATGAATCTCAGAAAGGAGGGAGTGAGAGCAGTAGGACGCAAAAGGGGGGTAATGAGGAGGAAAGGTGGGAAGAGAAATGCAAGGATTGGGAAGGTGTGGATCGAACCGGGATGGGGGGGCAACACACTAGCAGGTGAGCTAGCACAGGAAAGTACAAGTGAGGGGAGGACCGAGGTGCAATCCCAATAGGGAGAGTGTGCCAGGCAGCAGGGAGTGACAAAACTCTAGATGAGGAGAAAATAGGGGGAGTGACAGAGGAGGAACAGCTCGGTGGGAAGCCCGCAGTGGCAATGGAGGGGGGCAGATGGAGGTGCACAGGCCCAGGGGGATAGTCAAGGAGCGGGGTGGGGAGGAGGGTGGTAGAAGGCTCGCTTCTACATGGTGGCAATGGAAGTACAGGCACCGAAAACAGCCATTTTGGAGGGCACCCAAAGAAAGGGAAACCCCGTAGTGCAGAGGTGCATCCACATGGTGAGTCTGGTGACCACGGGCAACTTTGGGCATGGCCCCCAAACAATGGAAAATCCCAGAGTGCAGGGGTGCATCCACAAGGTAAGAATGGTTAACCCTGCAGAGAGGGAGGGACAGAAACGTGAAAACGTGCACACTCCCAACTGGGACGACGTAGAATTCATGAAGAAAACCATGGCAGAAATCTCTGGCATAGACATATACCACTCATCATGGGGGTGGGGGGGGGGGGGGGGGGGGGTACTTTAACTGCATAACAGGACCCACAGACAGACAGTTCAAACCCCAAGTCATGGAAAAAATCAAACATGGCAAAGGAATTGAATGTTTTCATGGAACAGATGGCTGCGTTGGACCCATGGAGGTTCACACATCGGGGAAAAGGAGCTCTTCTTCTTGAAGCTACACAGGGTATATACTAGGATAGACTTTTTTTGTAGTGGGGACAGCAGGGCTTACAGGGGTAGTAGGAGCAGAGTACTCTGCAGTAGTAAACTCTGAACAGACTCTACATTATGTGGATATGAGGTTGGAGACAGGTAAGGCACAATGCTCCCCCCACGGAAACTGGACACAAACCCCTGGCCGATAAGGCATTCTGTGAACAGATATCACAGGCCATAGACTGGTCCGTTACCAACCACCAGAATGGGGAGGTCTCGCCCTTTGTTCTGAGAGGCGATGACGACTTTGATAAGAGGGAAAATTATTGCGTACAAAGATAGGAAGGAGAGGGCAGCGAGCCAAGAGATGGTCGCCTCCATGCTGGAGGTGGATTTGGTGGTACTCCTCGACCCTGACTGTGGAACTCCTGGAGGAGAGAAAAAAGCTACAGATGGACTTTGACCTGCTCTCCACTAGGAAAACAGTGCACCAGTTCCACCAGACACGAGAGGACCTTTTACGAACATGGGGACAAAGCCAGCCATCTGCTGGCTCACCAGCTGAGAAAGTAGGCAGCCATGAGGGAAATAGTCTAGGTTAGGAGCGGTGATGGTAGGCTGACCGTCATGCTCGAAAGGGTGAATAAAACCTTTGCAACCTTCTGCCAGGGACTGTCCACCTCTGAGCTCCCCGAGAGGGACTCAGGGATGAAGTAGATACTTGACGGACTGGACATGCTGGTTGGGGGGAAGAAAAGGGACCGGGCCTGGAATCACCATTAGAACTGGGGGAAGTCATGGAGAGCATCAACTTCATGCAGGCGAGGAAGGCGCCGGGGCCAGATGGATTCCTGGAGGACTTCTACAAACAATTTGTGCCAACATTTACCCGGCACCTGCAAGAGATGTTCGCAGATTCATTAGTAAGGGGCGCCCTGCCACCAGCACTGGCACAAGCCTCAATATCGCTGACACCCTAAAAGGACATAGACCCATTGAGTGTGTGTTCTACAGGCCCATCCCATTACTCAAAGTGGACGCGAAGATCCTGGCAAAGGCCTGAGTGAGGCAGCTGGATAGCTTCGTGCCAGAGGTAGTCGCGGAGGACCAGAAGGGGTTTAGCAAGGACAGCTAACATCGAACATATGGCTCCTGCTGAACGCGATAATGACCACCAGAGGTGATCATATCCCTGGACGCTGAAAAGGTCTTCGACAGAGTTTAATGGAAATATCTCATAGAAGTACTGGCATGGTTTGGGTTCGGACCAGGATTTACCTCCTGGATGAAACTACTGTACAGTGCTCCTACGGCGAGCATATGACAAACGGCATTAGCTCTAATTACTTCCATCTGCACAAGAGCATGAGGCAGGGATGCCCGCTATCCCCGCTTCTGTTTGCTCTGGCAATCGAGCCACTGACCATCGCCCTCAGAGCGACGAAGGGGTGGAGAGGTATCCGAAGGGGGGACAGAGAGCATAGAGTTTCACTCTACGTGGCTGATCCTCTATATCTCGAGTCCCCAGACTAGTATGGAAAGAATAATCAAACTCATCAAGGATTTTGGAGCCTTCTCAGGTTACAAACCTAACCTGAGCAAGATCGAGATCCTCCCTGTAAACCCACGGGGGGGATGGACAGAGCTGGTGGTGATTGCTGTTCAAACAAGCCAAGACAAAATTCCGCTACCTGGGGATCCAAATAGCCCACAACTGGACATGGAGCCACAAAGGGAACCTGGCGAGTCTGGTGGAGGAAATCAAAAGGGACCTGCAGAGGTGGGGCACACTACCACCCTCCCTGGCAGTGAGAATACAGATGATCAAAATGAATGTCCCATTAATGCCCAGGTTCCTCTTCCTGTTCAGATGCCTCCCAATCTACATCCCCCAAGGTCTTCTTCAACAAGGTAGGCAAACTAATCATGGTGTTTGTATGTGTATGTGGGCTGAAGGAATAACCTGAGGATCCAAAAGAAGGTCCCACAAAGGAGGGGGAATAACCTGAGAATCCAAAAGATGGTCCTACAAAGGGAAAAAAAATGGGAGGCCTGGCCCTCCAGATCTACGGTTCTACACTGGGCGGCCACAGCAGAATGACTGAGGGGTTGGGTGAAGGAACCAGGAGCAGAGTGGGTGAAGATGGAGGAACAAAGGATCGTCTCTCCGAGCCCTAGCCCCCCCCCCCCCCCCCCCCCCCCCCCCCGCTGGCCAAATACTCAAAGAGCCCAGTGGTAGTAGCCACGCCCTGCATGTGGTACGAAATGTGGCAGCACTTCGGCCTAACCGAAGTGTCCACCATGGCCCCCATATGCAACAATCACAAGTTTACTCCCGCAATAATGGACACCACCTTCAAAGATGGGGAGAGGATGAGGGGACACTGACAGTTAGGGACATGCACAAGGATGATAGAGAAACGACTCTGGGAAAACTCACAGAGGAGTTCCAGTTACCAAGAGGAAATGAACTGGGATACATCCGGGTCAAAACATCCTCTGGAAAGAAACAATGACATACCGCCAGATACCAGGACACTCGTCAGTGGGAGAACTGCTGGAAGCACGTGACCTCCGGAAGGGAAACTGTGTGGACCTGTTGGAGGAGTTACGCTTCCCCCGGTTGAGACGAGGAAAAAATGGGAGGAGGAACTAAGCATAAAGATAGGGGGAAGAATCTGGGTCGAAGCACTACACAGGGCAAACCTTACCTCTACATGCACAGCCCCGGGACCCACGGCAGCTGACCTTTGTGACCCACCATTTTCTCTTACCTTGTTTGCTGCTGGCAAAATGGAGCAATCGCAATCGCACCCAAAGCACGTGACGTCAACGTTCGGGGTGGGTAGGGTGACCTGCTCTCTGTCTCCCTTCAGGCAGGAAGATAACATTGCATTTAAAAAAAATCTTCTCCTGCTTCTCTGATTGTGCAAACCTATCTTGGCTAATAAATATTAGGGTTCCAGATGCCTTCTTAACCACCTTAGCAACCTGTCCTGCTACCTTCAGGGATCTGTGGACATTCACTCCAAAGTCCCTCCCTTCCTCTACACTTCTCAATATCCTCCCATTTATTGTGTAATTCTTTGCCTTGTTTGACCTCCCCAAATGCATCACGTCACACTTCCCTAGGTTGTATTCCATTTGCTGCTTTTTCTGTCCGCCTGGCCAGACAAGTAACTGTTTCATATTTTGAAAGACATGAGGGATAACGTATTTGCTCCTGTGTCAATTTGCATTTCATTCAATTCCGAGGTGTGCGCTGGTTGGCTGGCCAGAATGTTCTTTTGTTTCTCCACTTGTTTTCTCTCCTGTATGAATAGTGCCTTATGCTCAATTATGTTCCGAATGAAGCAAAAATGTGGACATGGGCTGGTTGGCCGAATGTGGTGGTAGATTCAATGTAATTCAGTGTAACACAGGATTTGGCTACTTAGGTGCTGGTAGCTCAGTTGGTTTTGGGATCAGAAATAGAAAAGAAATTCACAACAGAATTAGAAAAAAAGTACCTTCACATTTTGGGTGAAATCTTGCCTTTAAATACTAGCTTATCAGTTTTCCTTATTGGAGTTTACGGAACCACGCGGTTCTACGCATGTGCACCGATGAGTGGGCACGCATGAGAAGTGCGCCCGCATTTTTTTTTGTATGGTCGCGGCAAGTCATTTTGAAGGACGGTCGCAACTGGCATTGTTAAAAACCGGCTGTGGTGGCTGTTGCGCACAAATTTTTGCAATTGGGACCACCGCGACAGACAGCTCCGCGACCCTCCCGACACCCGCCCGCGACCCACCCATGGGTTGCGACTCCGCCTTTGAAAATGCCTGCCTTACGGAAATATCAACGGTGCCAGGGAGGCCTGGTCAATCACACGCACATGTTCTGAGCTTGTCCCAGACTTGTCAGGTACTGGACAACTTTTTCAGAGGCGATGTCCAGGGTTGTGGCAGTGAGGGTGAATCCCAAAAGTGACGGTCTTTGGGGTTTCAGATCAGCCAGAACTTTTTATGGGGGGGCGGGGGGGGGGGCAATACCCTAGCCTTTGCCCTTCCTGATCACCCACCAAAGGATCTTGCTCAGCTAGCGATCGGCGACATCACTCAAAGCTGCAGACTGGCTGTCCAACCTGTCCAATTTCTCAGGCTGGAGAAAATAAAATTTGCCATCCGGGGGTGGGAAGAGGGCTTCCACAGGACACAGGATGTTCCAAGGCTTGTCCGTAGTCAACAAACAATATCGTAATGGGGTGGAGTTGGGGAGACTCAAACAAGCCATGGGATAAATAGGAAATGGGGGAGAGGAAAGGGATGGATCAGGGTGTAGGGGATGAAGACAGACAAAGAAAATAAGAGGGACAAGGAAAAAAGCCGCAGGGGACGAACCTGTAAATAGACACTTATAAATACATGCTCTGGCCTTACTGGGGATTGTAACACATGTATGCCAACTAAAGGGGGGCCATGGCCATGGCGGGAGAGAAGACAATTGCCTGTCAATATATGTGCTGAATTCTGTGTGAATTTTTTGTTTTCCTTTTTTGCGGCGTGGTTTAGTTATATGTAACATATGAATTGTGAAGTACAAGATATAAAAACCCATTGAAAACACTTATGATAAAAAAAAGGCCATTTGTGGATGCATGTACTTCATGGGTGGGATTCTCCTTTCCGGGGACTAAGATCCCACGCCGGTGGGAAAACCGGCACCAACCACTCCAGCATCAATGGGCCCCCAAGGTGAGGAATTCTTCACTTACCTCCACTTTCTCGGGTGCTAGTTGGACACCGGAGGGGTTGGTGCCGCTCCAGCTGGTGCCGAAGGGATTGTGCGAGTTTGCACATGCGCCAAAGGGCCGGTGTGATCTCGCGCATGCGCAGAACTGCCGCCATTTTTTGGCCCATGTGCGGGGGTTTCTCTTCTCCGCGCCGGCCATGGCGGAGCCCTACAGGGGCCGGCACGGAAGGAAAGAGTGCCCCCACGGCACAGGCCCACCCGCAGATTGGTGGGCCCCAATTGCGGGCCAGGCCACCATAGCCCCCCCCCCCCCCGCCCCAGGGTCGGATCCCCCATGCCCCCCCCCCCCCCCCCCCCCCCCCGAGGAATGCCCCAGCTGACTTACCTGCCAGGTCTCGCCGGTACGTGAACTGAGTGATTCACGCCGGCGGGGCTGGCCACAAACGGACGGCTGCTCGGCCCATTGGGGCCCGGAGAATTGCTAGGGGGCCGCTGCCAACTACCCCCAACCGGCGTGGCGTGAACCCCGCTCCTGCCCATAAAACGGCGCCAGAGAATACAGCAGCTGGCGTCGGGGAGGGATTCACGCCGCTCCCCGGGGATTCTCCGACCCGGCGGGGGGTCGAAGAATCCCGCTGCATGGTGTCTATTGCTGCACCATTTAAAAGTTCCTAATACCTAGGCCAGATTTCTCCGGCTATTCGCTGCAGTGGATTCTCTGATCCCCCCGGTAGCACAACCCCGCTTGTGGGTTCCCCGGCGACGTGGAATGGATTCATTGGGAATTCCCATTGACAGTGGTGGGAACAGAGAATTCTGCACATGCGAACAGCGTGCGCCTCCCGCTGCTGAGAAACATGTGGTTTGGAGGCCAGAGAATCCTGCCCCAGGTCTCAGTGCCACACTCTTCCTTCTGTTTGTCAGGTCAGGATTGCAAAATGCTTGTAGGTGGGGAAGGCTATTTGGCCTATTTTATTAACCCAGTATAATCTGATACTATAATCATTGCAGTATCAATTATTTTTTAAGTGATGGAAGGTTTTTTGATCGCATACATTTGCGGAGGCATATTGCTCACTCATGTTGATCAGTCTCTGGGGGAATAAGTTCCTGATTATATTATATTATTATATTGAAAGTTAGCTTTTATCAGCTTCAGCCTGTGCCTTTTTGCAGTTCAATTGAATCATATTCTGAATTAACCTTTTCCATTCTATTCAGTGTACGTATACTTCAATAAGATCACCTCTCAGATGGCTCCTTTTCAGACTGAAAAGCCCATTTTCTCCTGGTAATTCAACCTTCTGATGGTAGGGATTCTGACAGTAAACATGGCTCTCCTTTGTATTACGTCCAGTTGAATGCCTCTGGTCTTTTATGAAGGCTAGAATTCAAAATGCTTCCAGAGACTTTATTAAGAGTGAAAGGAAGGTCTGCATTTATATCACGCCTTTCACAATCGGCTGTCTCAAAGCTTTTTACAATGTAGAACCTTTTGAAGTGTAGTCATTGTTGTAATGTATAGGAAATGCAGCAGCCAACATGAGCATAACAAATCCCTACAAAACAGTAATGTGCTAACAGCCAGATAATCTGTTTTTTTATGGTGTTCGTTGAGGGATACATTTTGCCCAGGACACCAGGCGAACTCCCCTGTTCTTCAGCAAAGGTCTTTCCATCCACCTGAACAGGCAAATTAGACCTTAATTTAACATCTCATCCAAAAGCTGGGGCCTTCTGTTCAGTATTCCCTCTGTACAAAACTGGAATGTTAACCTTGATTTTTTTGCTCAAATCCCGGAGAGGGATTTGTACCCAGAACCGTGTTACTCAGAGATGGGAGTGCCACCAACTGAGGCACAGCTAACACTATTAAATGTGCCCATTAACAAAATGTGGGGGGGAAAATCACTCTCCCACTTCATAGAACTACTTCTGGACATAGATTTAGAGCTGAAGTGAAATTCCTTTAGGTTTGGCTTTTGGCCTGAAGTGGGGCTGGCCTGAAATTGAGCCTGCAGTCTCATTAATATTATTTGCGTGACTTTCCAGCAACCTCCCCCGCAGCCCCGCCCCCTCACACTGCCATCCCCCAGACCATAACACCACAAACATCTTGTCCATTTTATGAAAGGATGAACTTTATAATAGAATGAAGTTAAGAAGAACTTACCTAACTGACATTGGCAATGGACTTGCACGTGCCTTAGTCAGCTAGCAGGGACAATTGATGTGGTTATGAAATTGTTATTCCAAATTCTGTAGCCGACAGACTGCTCATGCTGCCATTATCTATTTCATACTTATTTATTGCACAGCAGTTGGTTACTTCTGTGACAGTGGGACCTGGCAGCAAGCAAACACCAGGAGAGAGGGCATTTCAAACAGTATTGGGGGATCTGAGCAGTATTAAAGTGGAGAATTATGGGCAAGGCTCAAAGAGGACATTTAACATGTACAGTGCATGTTACATTACAGAAAATTGTGGCAATTTTGAAAAGTACCTCTCGAGCACTCTCGGGACACAAAAGCAGAATGTTTTTCCTATTGAATTTACTTGAAACTTATACCAATACTTAATGGTTTCACATGACATCCGGTTGTCTGTTATTTTAATGGAAGCTCAAATCCACTTAAAATGAAAGGGTTAATTCCTCCATGAACAAGGAAACAAATTTTATACGAGTGCATTAGGCATTGGTCCACGATACACACTGCAGTTTTGACACCAGAGATAATTTCTTGGTCATATCGCTCTCTGTGAATAAACTCAGCTTGATGGTGTCAGAGTTTTATCAACACTGTGAAAACCATGCCTTTCCGTCCGAGAACTGGAAACTCAGCATCCTTCAGGTTGAAGATAAATCACTTTCCTGTGTTTTCCTTTGACGGTCTCAACATTATTCATATGCCTTCGTGCTGTATTTGGGAAAGAGGGAAATTTGTAAAACAAGATAGTGCTAATTACATTATCAATCAACAGTTTAAACCTGAACCATTTGCCCCGAGGTTCTTGTTCGGGCTAATAGTTTCTGTATCACTCGTTTACAATAGGATTTGTCAGGAAAATTTAATGTGAAGAAGAATATTTGACAGATTAACATTCACTTGGGTTTACATCAATAAACATTAGCTGTGTAGAAAGCCTGTGCTGGTAACTTCCTGGGGATTGGCTATTCAACCTGCTTAAGGATGTTGCCTAGTAAGCAATAGATTACGGCCAAAATATGGAAAGATAGAAGAAGACAACACTTGCATTTATATGATGCATTTAATAACTCCAGGAATTCCCAAAGACTTTGCAACCAATGAAGTATGTTTTAAGTGTGAGTCGGTGCCATTTAGATTGCCAGTGAAGAAAACACCACAAAATGAGAATAACACATAAACTAACTGTTTCTTTAGGTCCACGATACATTGGCAGTAGCATGGATTACAGTCAGAAAAATGACCTTGTTCTTTTCATTTCTGCTTTTCTGTTTTCTATGCTGCAATGTTGTCAGGTGGTGGGTCTGGCTCAACAGGGCAGCACGGTAGCATGGTGGTTAGCATAAATGCTTCACAGCTCCAGGGTCCCAGGTTCGATTCCCGGCTGGGTCACTGTCTGTGCGGAGTCTGCACGTCCTCCTCCTGTGTGCGTGGGTTTCCTCCGGGTGCTCCGGTTTCCTCCCACAGTCCAAAGATGTGCGGGTTAGGTGGATTGGCCATGCTAAATTGCCCGTAGTGTACCAAAAAAAGTAAGGTTAAGGGGGGGTTGTTGGGTTACGGGTGTAGGGTGGATACGTGGGTTTGAGTAGGGTGATCATTGCTCGGCACAACATCGAGGGCCGAAGGGCCTGTTCTGTGCTGTACTGTTCTATGTTCTATGGTTGTGCATTTGAGCTGAAAAGATGGGTACAAAATCCGAAACCATTGCTGTAATTCACAGGGTGTTTCTTTCTTGGATTCATTAAGAAAAGTTCTCAGTCACTCAAAGGAAATTAATAGCTCCTGTATGATTGATCCTTTGGTTAGGCATTGCTCCGCCCCAGCTCACAAAGCTCTTCTTTATGTCAAAAGCATTTTCTTCTCCTGCTCTTGTTAACTTTGGACAGAATAGATGGAAAATGAGGTCTGTGCATCATCTCGGCTGTTATGTTTTCTACTGATACAAGCAGAAGTGCTGAATGATTTATCCGACTATGGTCAAGCTGTTGGCTACACTCGGGCAAGACCTAAGCAATTAGCGTCATCCTTCACAGCAAAACAATTCACATTTTTTACATTATGGAGCTGCAGCCTATATTTAGATAGGGGTTGATGACATTTGGGGGAAATGGGAACCTAGTGGCAATGCGGGGAGGTCAGAGGTTTCACTGCTTGGGATACCCAACCAACAGGAATTATCGTTCAAGAGCAGAATGACAATAAGTCTCATAGCTAAAGTTATAACAGGCCTCCTGGCATTAGATTGGCTGCTCAACCCTGTTGGTGTCAGTTAAAACCAGAAATGGGGGACAGCACGGTGGCGCAGTGGTTAGCACTGCTGCCTCATGGCGCCGAGGTCCCTGGTTCGATCCCAGCTTTGGAGTTTGCACATTCTCCCCGTGTTTGCATGGGTTTCGCCCCCACAACACAAAGATGTGCAAGGAAGGCGGATTGGCCACGCTAAATTGCCCCTTAATTGGAAAAAATGAATTGGGTACTCTAAATTTATAAAAAGAAAAAAAACCCCAGAAATGGGCCAGTTAGTGTTAGGTTTGAGTCAGGAAGCAACATGGAGGAATTTTCTGATTTTTTTTTGTCCTATGTGTCCATTTGGGCAGGAAAAACAGAGGGTAAACCATCTCGAAGGTCCACAATGGCCGTGCGGAAGGAATAGAGTGCCCCCACGGCACAGGCCCGCCCGCGGATCGGTGGGCCCCGACCGCGGGCCAGGCCACCGTGGGGGCACCTCCCAGGGCAAGATCGCCCCGTGATCCCCCAGGAACCCCGGAGCCCGCCCGCGCCGCCAGGTCCCATCGGTATTTAGGCTAGCGGGACCAGCTACAGACGGACAGGACTTCGGCCCATCGCCCATTGAGTCGTGCCAGACGTCGCCATTCTCTGAGGTGGGCGGTGTGACTCACGCCGGGCCGATTTTTGGGTGGCGGGAGAATTGGGAGGACGGCAGAGGGGTCGGCGATTCTCCCGGAGAATCCCGCCTCATAATTTTTAGATACTTAGGCTGGAATTCTCTTGCCGCTGGGTTTTCCGGTGCTGTGGGGTGTCTTCAGTGGAAAATCACATTAACAAGCGACGGGAACAGAAATCCCCGCTGCCAGTGAGCAGTGCGCGCAAAAAATATTAGAAGGGCAGGTTCCACTAAAATTATAATGTTGGGGTGGGCTCAAGGCTTTTGTTTTGAAAAATGTTTTAAAGGGCACCCAATGTAAATGAAAAAAAAATGAAACACAGTCCCCAAACAATCCCCCCACCCCACCCCGCGTAAACCCGAAACCCACTCCCTCACAGAACACCACCTGGGCACTTTCCTCACAAGCCCTGCCCATCACCATGTAACTTCCACATGCCACACATCCCCTTGCACTGCCACCTGGTGGCATTTCCTGGGCACTGCTAGGAGCCAGTGTCCATGTCAGTGCCTGGAGACAGTGTCCAGTCAGTTCCCTGGGGGGCAGTTCCAGCTCAATTATTAGGGTACTGCACTGGCATGAACCTCTCCCCCTGGGGGTCGTACTCACCTGTGTGCCTCCGATGGATTCTGCACACCAGGTGCATGTTTTGGGGGACCTTTTCGGATTCACCAATTCGTGGGGAGTGTAAAATTCCGCCTCTGGTTTTAAAGTGTGGTGCGTTGACCACATTTTGACTATCAGTTCACATGGATTTTGTAACTGAGGATTTTAGAAAATAGGATATATTTTGTAACTTGTGAATCCTTAGCGATCCATGTGTATCTGTGACGGTGTAATGGGAGTGAAGAAGTAGAGTATTACAGTTAATAGCTGGAAATCTCTGGTTGTTGTGATTCACTTGTGCTGCTGGGAGCCAGTGGGTTTCAGGGAAGCGTGGGGTGGTTACAATGGGAAATCTCATTGACAAGCACTGGGAAGATAGAATCCCGCCACCAGCGAACGATGCACGGCTGCGAGACTTGAGGCTGGGGATCAGAAGAATCCCACCCAATATTTTCCTGTTGAATAAGGATGCGATCGAATGGCCACTTGTGAGATTTCTGATGCTCGAACGCCTTGCGAGATCTAACGAGATCTCCTGAGATGTCGCAATCTGGACCTCGCACTTTACATGTTTAACTGCGCTGAGGTTCATTTAAATATGTTGGCCTCCGATGCTCCCAAGGCCCGGGAACGAATGCCCGCACCTGAGAGATCTCGCCATTTGCCATTTAGCACTAGTCCACACAAACGTGGACCAGGTGTAATGGCACCTTGACGGGGTCTCCCAGACAACTGAGGCCCTGGGTGATCAGGCTGTGAGCAGGATGGGACCTGGGCACCTATGCTCTGTCATCTTGGCACCTTAGCAGCACCACCTGAGCACCCTGGCAGTGCCAAGTGGCACTAACAGGCTGGCAGGGGCATTGACAGGGTACCAGGCTGGTAGTTCCATAGTGTTCAGGTGCCAGGTTGCCCGTGCCAGGGATTGGGCCCTGGGATGCCCTACTGTTAAGAGGTGGGGTGAGGGGGATTCAAAGGCCTTCTGACAGGTAGTTTAGGGCATTGGGAAGGCGCATTGGGGAGCCCGAGAAGGGTCGAGAACTCGGGGCCGAATTTAATAATGGCACCCCAATCTCTTCCTGCACTGACGGGATCAGCTGAAAACACTGGGAAATACAAGCACAAAATGGGATGGTTTTTGGGGGGTTAAATTGTGCCCTAAATGTTTTATTCTTTTCTTAAAAGTTAATTGGCAATCCTGTGACTTTGTTCATCTACATTTCTAAACCAAAAATTAAAGTTTGAACCACGGTTCCACTCTGAGTAATATCAGCTGGGATAGTAGCAAACATATAACACTCATCAAAAAAACATTGCCTTAAGAAAAAGATCTATGTGTAGTTTACAAGGGCAGTTAAAGATTGCATGAGATTAACGGATTAATGTTTTAAAGAACAGTAGAAAGTGGGAGAGCTTTCGAAGGCAGCAAATGGCAAACAAAAAGCCAATAGCCAGGAATATACAAACAGACTATGAGAGCTTTTATAAGTATGTATATGAGGGATACGGACCCCGAAAGTGCAGAAGATTTTAGTTTAGACGGGCAACATGGTCGGCGCAGGCTTGGAGGGTCGAAGGGCCTGTTCGTGTGCTGTACTTTTCTTTGTTCTTTGTTCTTTGTAAAATAAGAAGAGTAGCTGAAGTAAGTGTTGGTTTCTTAAAGGAAGGTAGGAGAAACTATCATGAGGAATGAGTAAATGGCAGAGATATTGAACAAATAGTTTGTGTCTGTCTTCACAGTAGAAGATACAAATTGCATGCCGGAAATAAAGGGATAAAAAGTGTGAGGAAATTAAAATAATTAATATCAGCAGAGAAAAATCCAACAGAGACATGTGATAAAGGAATTTTAATCTGTGTGGTGATCACAAGTTAACCAGATGCAACACAACTGAGCGACCACTAGAGGGAGCACGGGAGAACCATATAAATAGATCAGGACAGGAAGTGAGGACACTCTACACAGCAGGCAAAGGCTGGGAGCTGTGGACACAGCAGCAGATATAGCACTGAAGGTAGCCGTACGTAGAGCTCTGAAGAATGAACGAACTCACAATAAAGCATCTTCTCCACATTTGAGACTGCGAGCTTTATTAAGACACGAGGAACAACACATGGTACCAGCAGTGATTTCAGGACGCTTACTACAGGACAACTCAGCTGCAGATACAGAAAGCACAAAATGGCATGGAAATCTCCTACTGGACATTTGACTGGGGAAGACATCGCTAATTCGAGGATGTGGCATGGATACCCACCTCAGCTGGACACGACTGGCAATGTAAGAAATGTCTGGAAAAGGTTTAAACAAATGTTCGATTTTTATCTCATAGCTAATGATGTAGCAGAAGCCTCAGACAAAATTAAAATAGCAATTCTCATCGAAGGGCCTGTCAATAGGAAAGTGTATAATGGATTTAAATACTCAAAAGGTGAAGACAGGAACAGCTTACAAACGTTACTAAACAAATTTGAAGAGTACTGTGAGAAATTTGAACAGCAAGGCATGCTCACAGTCCAAACTGCACAGAGACTGAGTGATGCAAGACTTAAAAAATCACAAAAAGATCAGGAAATCGCGAATGCACAGTACAGATCAAAAAGAAGAAATAACATGAATTTTTCACAAAGCCAAAACGCTGAAATCCAGTCCAGATCGGAAAGAAAAGGTAACTTACAACTTTTAGAAAAAAAAACGCTGAAATCCGCGATAAAATGGCGTCGGAGCACATTTTGCAGTCTCGGGTAAGCAACGAACTACAAATCGCGTCTGCGCATGCGCCGGAACCGGAAGTCGCGCATGCGCAGTTTAAAAAAGATCGCGACGCCGATCGTTATGCGCATGCGCAAGCCGCGCATGCGCAGTCAAAAAAAGTCTTCATCGCGGATCGTCATGCGCATGCGCAAGCCGCGCATGCGCAATGGACACCGAACTGCACAAGGAAAGAAAGCCGATTTGCGCATGCGCAAGTCATGCCAACGCGTGACGTCATGACGTCTGAGAATCCTGACCACGCCCACTTAAAAGGGAAATGCCCGAAAATTGAAACCAAGACACTTAAAGTGGTAAAACCAAATTTTCTTGCCTCAGAACACAGAAAAACGCCTGAACTTAAACCAACAGTGAAAAACAACTTGCACAAAACCTTGGAAAAAGCTGCCTTCACCACACACAGTGAAGCGAACAAAAAGAATTCCAAAACAACAAAAGATGATTTGTTTTTCGACGATTACCTCTCAGACCTGACTGAGTCAGTCGGATATGCTTATCACAGCATCAGCGACACGGTCGCAAAGTACAACACGAACCAACTCGTGGTAGATGAATCAAACCAAAATGCTTTGGTTTTCGAAGAATACTACTCAGACAGAGCTGAGTCAGTCGGATATGCTAATCACAGCATCGGCGACACGGTCGCAAAGTTCAACACGAACCAACTCGTGGTAGAAGAAGCCAACCAAGATGAAATGGCTTTCAAAGAATACTACTCAGACATGGAGGAGTTATTTGGACATGCTGATCACAGCATCAGCGACACCGTTGCAAAGCTCAACACGAATCTACTCATGGTGGATGAATCCAACACCATGGTGCCATGGCAGCTCGTCGATACATTGGATGACAGCAATACCCAAGACGAAGACGACGCCACACAGAGAGCACAGGAAGACTCCACGGAGCGAGCGATGACAGGCTCCACAGTGCGAGTGATGAAAGACGCCAACAGGGATGCAAGCAAACACTCCCGGGCGGACACCAAGCATGAACAAGACCATGAAGGTAAACCCGCTGTACCTGAGCAACCGCAAGCAGACTATGAAAGTCTACCAAGCTCACAGGAACAAGAAGAAAGAGCGGACTATGAAAGTCCAACACGCTCACAGGAACAAGAAGAAAAAGCAGACTATGAAAGTCCAACACGCTCACAGGAACAAGAAGAAAGAGCAGACTATGAAAGTCCAACACGCTCACAGGAACAAGAAGAAAGAGCGGACTATGAAAGTCCAACACGCTCACAGGAACAAGAAGAAGACAATGCACCTCTGCCCACTGCATGCGAAGACAGTGACAAGGTGATCACACTCAACGTACAGGATCACAGTGAGACTGACAGTTCTCAGCTTGTCTGTACCGAAGCACAGAGCGAAAACAGTGACAAGGTGCTCGCACTCGACGTACAGGATCACAGTGAGACTGACAGTTCTCAGCTTGTCTGTACAGAAGCACAGAGTCGGGCCACCCAACAGTCCAGAGAGACGATGCCGAAAGAAAACATGCAGATTTTGACTCCAGAAGAGGAGCACCAAGAGTCTAGAGAAACCACGTCAACTGAAATCATGCAGATTTGGACTCCAGAAGAGGAGCGCCGAGAGTCCACAGACACCGCGTCAAATGTAATCAAGAAGACTTTGACTCCGGAAGACGAGCACCAAGAAAGCAAAGATGCGGAATCCAATTCTCCACAACTGATTGATGTCACCTGCACCGATGCAACATCAGATCATTCACACCACTCGCGAGAAGACGAGCACCAAGAAAGCAAAGATGCGGAATCCAATTCTCCACAACTGATTGATGTCACCTGCACCGATGCAACATCAGATCATTCGCACCACTCGCGAGACGGAATGCTCAATGACTCAAATTATCCACTCGGGACACTCATAGAGTATAACAAGAAAAACAAAAGTCAAAAGAAACACAGCAAGAACAAAAACAACATGAAGCTCGACAAGACCAACAACAATAGCAAGAAGCACAGCAGAAACGAGAACGACAACAGCAAGAAGAAAAGCAACATGAAGCGCGACAAGACAAACAACAATAGCAAGAAGCACAGCAGAAACGAGAATGACAACAGAAAGAATAAAAGCAACATGAAGCGCAACAAGACAAACAACAACGTCAGGCACAAAGATAGCGACAACGACAGAGGCAGAAACAACAAGAATGGCAACAAACACAACAAAGTCAGGAGCAAAGATAGCGACAACAACAAAGACGGAAACGACAAAAACAGCGACAAGTACGGCAACGGAAACAACAAAAACAGGAACGACAGAAACAACAGCAATGAAACAACGACTTGTACACAATGGCACTACTTGGCACATGATGGACGATGCCACAGCACACTGCAAAACGATAACAAGACTACAAACATGTCATGGGATGACAACGAATCGCACAAACTCACGTCTGCTCCAGAACAAGCAAGCACACCAGCATCCAAGGCGGATGAGACAATAAATCAACACCACAAGCACAAAAAAAAGTCCATGCCAGTCAACATCAGTGATGTGACCATGCAAACACCTCGGGATGACGCATTGGGTACTTAAGATAACAAGGAACACCAACAACATTCACAGCGGACTTGCAATATCAATATCACCACGTCATCAACAACAAAAAGAAAAAAAAAAAAGCTCTGAACAAATTCATCAAGTTTGGACTCATAAATGTGTTTATTAAGTTTGGACATATAAATACATTGGCTTTGTTAACTAAGGCAATAGCATCATCACTTGTATAGATACGCATATCATAAGTTACTGTTTTGTATAATTTTCCTTAATGATGTACAGAAACTATGTAATGAGAAAGAGGGGGATGTGGTGATCGTAGATTGACTAGATACAAAAACAACAGAGCAAACTCGAGCGGGAGAGCTATAAATACACTGGGACAGGATGTACAATTTTCTTTAACGATGTTCAGAAAATATGTTAAGAGAAAAAGGGGGATGTGGTGATCACAAGTTAACCAGATGCAACACAACTGAGCGACCACTAGAGGGAGCACGGGAGAGCCATATAAATAGATCAGGACAGGAAGTGAGGACACTCTACACAGCAGGCAAAGGCTGGGAGCTGTGGACACAGCAGCAGATATAGCACTGAAGGTAGCCGTACGTAGAGCTCTGAAGAATGAACGAACTCACAATAAAGCATCTTCTCCACATTTGAGACTGCGAGCTTTATTAAGACACGAGGAACAACACAATCTGCACATCGATTGGGCACATCAAATTCATTACAGTGCTGTCGAGGAATTCCTGGAGTGTATATGGGATGGTTTTCTGGATTAATACATTGAGGAACCATTTCCGACAGGGTATTGTACAAAGAGAAAGGAATCATTGGCAATCTAGTTGTGTGAAATACCTTGAGGATGAGTGACCATAACATGATCAAATTTTACATCAAGGTGAAGAGTAATATAGTTGATTCTGTGACTGGGGCGGATTTCTTCCAAGATAACCGCCGAAATCACGATTAGCGTGGCGTGGAGAATGGGCGTTGATGCCAAACTCTCGCACGACACCGCTCTCACGATTCTCCGGTCACCAGAGAATCGCCACGAATCGCGCATGCATGGTCTACGCAGCTGAGGAGTACTCCAGGGCCCTGTTAGCCCCCTGCAGGTAGGAGAATCACTCTGGGCTTTCTTCAGCAAACTCCAGAGTGAAACGCCCGCGTTATGACGCTGGAGTGGGGACATAGCTCCATTATTGGAGAATCCCGGCCGAGGGTCCTGAATCTCAATAAAGGAAACATAGATGATGGGCGGGATTCTCCCCTACCCGGTGGGGCGGCGCTCCCAGCACCGAGGAGTGGTGTGAACCACTCCAGTCTCGGGCCGCCCCAAAGGTGCAGAATCCTCCGCACCTTCAAGGGCTAGGCCGGCGCTGCAGTGGTTTGCGCTGCGCCGGCCGGCGGGGAAGGGGCTTGGGGCCACGCCAACCGCGCCGAGGGGCCTCCGCCAGCTGGCACGAGTTGACGCATGTGCGGGAGTGCCAGCGTGCGCTGCGCAGGTGGGGGTTCATCTCCACGTCAGCCATCGCGGAGGACCACAGCGGCCGATGCGGAAGAATAGAGTGCCCCCACGGCACAGGCTCGCCCGTGGACCGGTGGGCCCCAATTGCGGGCTAGGCCACCGTGGCGGCACATCCTGAGGCCAGATCCCCCCGCACCCCCCCGAGGACCCTGCAGGCCGCCCAGGCATCCAGGTCTCACTGCAAATACCTGGTGTAATATACGCCGACGGGACTGGCTGAAAACAGGCGCCCCTCAGCCCATCGCGGGCCGGAGAATCGCTGGGGGGGCCACTGCCAACGGCCACCGACCAGCGCAGCGCGATTCCCGGCCCCGCCAAATGCCCGGCACCCGCAAATTCGGCTGCCGGCGGGGGGTCGGAGAATCCCTCACCTGGAAATGAGGGATGAATTGGCTATGATAGATTGGGAAACGTTACTTAAAGAGATGATGGTGGATAGGAAATGGCAAACATCAAGAAGCGCATGGGTGAACCCCAGCCCCCCATGCCAACTCCTACCTCCTCTCGCAGCCGCCTCAGCCAGCACACGGGTATCATGATGCTTTCTAGGTGGTTAGAACAACGGCGTCAGGAAATCGGCCCACCTGGCCCGCTGAATCGCTGAGGCCCCAGAGAATTGGTCGTCAGGGTGGATAATGAGATGCCCCGGGCCGCACGGCAGGCACCGCGATTTTATCGGGTTGGGGGTCCGGAGAATCCAAAATCGGCGCAAAACCAACATCAAATCTGATTTCCGCGTCGGAGCCTATTCTCCGGTTGAAGGGGGACGTCCGGTGCGAACTCACCCGAGCGGCCCGGTGGAGGTCATTGATCTTGCGGCACTGGGTGCCGGACCTCCTGGTCATGC
This sequence comes from Scyliorhinus canicula, assembly GCF_902713615.1. Classification (NCBI taxonomy): domain Eukaryota; kingdom Metazoa; phylum Chordata; class Chondrichthyes; order Carcharhiniformes; family Scyliorhinidae; genus Scyliorhinus; species Scyliorhinus canicula. The sequence goes on along the minus strand of NC_052155.1, from coordinate 94,946,244 downwards.
TTCCCGAGCTGACCTATATTTGGCAGGAGTGCCGGCTGCCTAAATCAAGTACAGCCAATCTACGTACCCTGCACATTTTTGGGTTGTGGGGTTGTGACCCATGCAGACACGGGAAGAATATGCAAACTCCGCATGGATTGAACCCGGGCCCTCGGAGCTGTGGGGCAGCAGTACTAACCACTGTGCCACCGGGCCGCCCTTGAAACAAGCTTTATTGTCACTTACTTCACTGCTGTTCATAAGAATTGCTGTGTTTAAACTGGCTGCCATATTTTCCTGCATTGCATGCATAATCACATATCAAAAGTATTTCACAGGATGTAAAGCTCTGACATGGCGAAAAACTACCATAAAACAAATGTTCTCTTTCTTTAATATTTCTCTTTCAACTTGTCCATGGAACTTCAAGCAGAGGTTTTCCTGATTGGAGCAATCCAACAAGCGTAAGTGGCCGAGCTAATAGCTTTCATTAACCTTTGGTTTACCTGTGACAGGTTGGAAATGCCCCAACTACTATACTTACAAAGAAGGACAAGTCTCTGCTTGCGTTGTTTAATACAGTGTTTACCACACAACAGTGTACCAACTGAAAATAATTTGGTGCAGCAAAACTAAGCATCTAAAAATTTCATTCTCAGTTATCGTCCGCTGTAAAATGGGGGAAAGGTCAATAATACCTCAATAATGTTGCTGCAACATACTTATACTTGTGACAAAAATATGTCATGGGACAAAACTGAGATCCCGGCAAGGTGGGTGGTGATGCAGTGATATTGAACTGATAATTCAGAATCCCAGGGTAATGGTCTGGGGACTCAGGTTCGATTCCCACGACAGCAGAAAGTGAAACATGAATTTAATGGAAAAAAAAACCTGGAATTAAAATTCCAATGATGACCATGAAACCTTGGTCGATGGTCATAAAAACCCATCTGATACTAAAAACCCATATCATACACAGCACAGTAGTTAGCACTGCTGACTCACAGTGCCAGGGGCCCTAGTTTGATTGCCGCCTTGGGTGGAATTCACACATTTGTCCGTGTCTGTTTCATCTGGGTGCTCTCGTTTCCTCCCACTGCCCAGAAGATGTGCAGGTTAGGTGAGTTGGCCATGGGGTTATGGGGATAGGGCGGGGGGTGGGCCTAGATGGGGTCCTCTTTCGAAGGGTTGATGGAGACGGGACGCCAAATGGCCTCCCTTTGCACTGTAGAGATTCTATTCTATTCTAAACTTCATAAGAAATTAAGAATAATGTGATCTTCACTGACTAGGCTAGCACTTGTTGCCCATTTCTAATTGCCCTTGAAAAGGCGGTGGTGAGCTGCCTTCTTGAACTGCTGCAGTCCATGTCGTGTAGGTACACCCACTGTGCTATTTTGCCAAGCGTTTGTAATGTGCACTCAGTAGACATGATTTGTTTTGAAGGGGTCACGTATATCTTGAGCAATTCCCAAAAGCTTCGGTATTAATATTAAATTACACAGAACACTCAATGTAACTTCAAGGCAAGAAATGTGGAGATTTTTATTATTTTCTAAAGTGTTGAATTTTCCAGTAATTAGCACCATTTATAACTGAGCAGTCTAATGAACTCTATCATATTTTGTGAAATATTAAGTATAAGGATGAGAGTATTGTTAAACCCCTTTCTGCTTTCACGAAGTAGAGAGAAGTCAACTAAAGTACTTAAGGGTGCAATCTAACCAAATAAAACATTGTGCGTTCTGGGCAGGATTAGATGGGTTGTTCCTGGTGATTTAACGACGCTCTGGATTTTTTTCATGCCTCGATGGTTAACGCCCCACCGACGCCACACTCATCCACATTTCCTGCAGAGCTCCTCAGTGCAGCAAGAGATGGCACCCAGATCCCTCGACCTCTTATCACCATCCCTGTACACCCCCCAATGCACCAACCCACCTTGTGGGGGGTTCTTCAGCCCCCCCCCCCCGTACTCCACCTCATATGGGCAGGCCACCCTGGGCCTGATTCCCGGTATGGGCAAACTATCACCTGGGCACCTTGGCACTGCCAGCCTGGCATGCTGGCAGTGCCCCATCCAGCGTGGAAGCACTACCCAGGCACCCTGGTAGTGCCAGACTGGCCCCTAGGTGGCACTGCCAGGATGCCCAGGTGGTACTGCCAGGGTGGCAGGCAGGAAATGCCAAGGCAGCCAGGTGGCAGCAGCAGTTCCAGGGCCACGTTGCCCAGATGCAAGCCACTGGGGCCTAAAATCGCCTGGGCAACCCTCCTATGTGCCAGAACACCCGGTCCCCATTTGTGAGGACAAGAACTAATTGGCGCCTGGCTGGAGTCTCTTTGGCGAAGCCAGTAGATCCTGGGAGCTAGTCAATCGAAGACAGATTTAAAAAAATAAATTTAAAGTACCCAATTATTTCTTTTCACAATTAAGGGGCAATTTAGCGTGGCCAATCCATCTACCATATCTATCTTTTGGGTTGTGGGTGTGAGACCCACACAGACACGGGGAGAATGTGCAAACTCCACATGGACAGTGACCCGGGCTGGGATTGAACCCCAGTCCTAAGCACCTTGAGGCAGCAATGCTAACCACTGCACCACCGCGCCGGCCAGTCGTGAAGACAGAGTTAAAAGTGAGTTTTTAAACTCACTTTTAACTCTGCGAGTCTGGGTCCTACCCATTGTGGGTGGAATCCAGATTGCAACGTCTCTCGAGGTATCGTCAGATCTTTCGAGGCGTAGCGACCATCAGGAATCCTAATTTCAGTGGGATGCAGATGGTAAATCATGCCCAAAAGCAAATTCGAAGCAATTTTGCACATGGATTCTTTCTTCCCCAATAGTGCAGGAGTTCCATGTTGTATCTGCAACCTGGTTGGAGAAGGCACAGAGGGAAACATTTCCCCAGTGCAATTGCAAGCGATGTATGCTTTGATCCATTTATTAAAGAGCTTCAACTTTGACCAGGTGAGTGACTGCCGTTCAAAACACTCCTCTCAGAGAGTGCTTTAACTCCTTGACAGGTGATTTTCAACTTCTGAGAAGGCACTTCACCTATCGAGCACCTTGCCCACTTTCAGCTGCACTTATCTGATGTCAGAATTCAACATGACATGGGAGAACCTTTTGTAGCTCAACATGACACTTCCGCCTTGAGTCAAGGGCAGAGGCCAAACCACAATCAATTGCTCCAGCAGAAGCAGCGGCAACACCAACAGCCTTCTCCTCAACCTCATACCCTTCCTCAGTAGATAGGATGGACACCAAGATTCAATTGGAATGAGGTGAAACCCCAACACAGGGTCTATAGGCAGAGGATCAACTCTCTGGACATATCTGAGCACCAGTATCTCAGAAAGTTCAGCTGGCCATGATAGGTCACTCCTGATATATTCAACATCATATGCATACAGAAGTATGTAAAAATTAGGAGCAGGAGTGGGCCATTCGACCCCTCGAGTGAGCTTTGCCATTCTTGGCTGATCTGATTTTTGATTCCCTTATTGATCAAGAATCTATCTACCCCATCTTAAAAATATTCACTAACCCTGTCTCTACAAACCTCGAGAAGAATTTTATAGAATTTCACAGACTTTATAGTGCAGAAGGAGGCTAATGGGCCCATCGAGTCTGCACCGGCCCTTACAAAGATCACCCTACAGAAGCCCATGTATCTACCCTATCCCCGTAAGCCAGCAACCGCCACTTAACCTTTTAGGACACTAAGGGCAATTTAGCATGGCCAATCCACCTAACCTGCACATCCTTGGACTGTGGGAGGAAACCGGAGCACCCGGAGGAAACCCACGCAGACTTGGGGAGAACGTGCAGACTCAACACAGACAGTGACCCAGCCGGGAATCGAACCTGGGACCCTGGAGCTGTGAAGAAATTGTGCTAACCACCATGCTACCGTGCTGCCCTCGAGAGTTTCAAAGGCTCATGACCCACTGCGAAAACAAAATATTCTCCTCATCGCCATCTTAAATAGAATACACTGTGCTCTCCAGTTCTAATCTCTCCCACTCTGTTAAGTCCCTTCAGGATATAACGGGTGGGATTCTCCCGCAATTGGTGGGATGGCCCGACACCAGCGGCAAGAATGGTACGAACCACTCCGGTGTCGGGCCAATCGGAAGGTGTGGAAACTTCCGGGTTCTAGGCTGGCGCCGGAGAGCTATGCACCGCGCCAACCGGCGCCAAAGGGCCGCCGCGAGTTGCCGGCGTGGTTCCGTGCATGCACAGACCGGCCGGCGTGTTTCCTGCGAATGCGCAAGGGGGGGTTCTTCTCCACGCTGGCCATGTACAGAAGCTGGCGCGGAAGGAAGGAATGCCCCCCTGGCACAGGCCTGCCCGCAGATCAGAGGGCTCCGATCGCGGTCCAGGCCACCGTGGGGGCCCCCTCCGGGGCCGGATCCCCCCGAGGATTCACCCAGCTGGCCTCCAAGCCAGGTACCGCCATGATGTACTATGATGGACCATGTCCATTTCATGCCGGTGGGACAGGCCAGGAAATGATGGCTGCTCGGCCCATTGGAGCCCGGAGAATCGCCGGGGGGAGGGGGTCGCTGCCATCGACCCCCGACCGGCGTGGCATAAACCCCGCCCCCGCCCGAAAACCGCCGTCGGAGAATACGGCAGCCGACTTCGGAGCGGCAGGGTGGGATTCACGCCGCTGCCCCGGGGATTCTCCGACCCGGCTGGGGGTCGGAGAATCCCGCCCAACATGTTTCAATAAGATCACCTCTCATTCTTCTACACTCCAATGGATAGAGGCCCAGTCTGTCCCACCTTTCCTCATAAGACAACCCGTTCATACCAGGAATCAGTCAAGTGAACACTCTGAACTGTTTCTACTGCAATTCAATCCTTTCTTATGTAAAGAGACCAGAACTGTACACAGTATTCCAGATGTGCACACACCAAGGCCCTGTACAATTGCTACAAAACATCCCTTCTACAACAGCATTCTATTCATCTTTTTAATCACTTGCTGCATTTACATACTAACTTTTTCTGATTTGGGGTGAGCATTTACAGCATTTCATGTTTTCTTCCAGATTTCCCAAATCCGTAGTACTTTGCTTTTGATATATTGTGTACTTGAGGTAAATTTTATCATTTTGTTGATTTGAAAATTTGTACTGGTAATGATTAATTCTTGCAGTCTGAAATGCTCTGTTCGCAAACCTTACATGACACTTTATTAAGTAACAGTGTCTATGAAAGTATAGCATAAACTTACATTTATTTTCTTGCTTCCTCCTTTATTACATGTAGAGGTCACGGTTTGTAACTAAGACAATGAACACAATATAGCATCAGTAGTTTGCAATGGGAAATCTCAAAATGAAATTGGAATTCAAAGAAGTTGCCCTCCTCACACTCAACCCATCCAGAAGCAGGCAAAGGAAAAGATTACATTGTAGGACAAAGGCACACATTCATAATTATAAACTGTTACAGTTATGAGTTGAAATCATCAAATAAGAATACTTTCTACATGCAAAAATTGAATTGACAGATAAAGCGAAACAACATGTGGGTCTTGTGGCACAGTGGTAGTGTCCCTACCTCTGGACCACAAACTCTAGGTTTAAGTCCAATGGCAGGACTTGTTGGCCACGGAAGGAGTGTTCATAATGGTGGTTCAATGGGCTGAATAATCAGCTCAGGAATCCTTTCACTGTTTCCCAAAGGGAAAAATGTGTGTCAAGATATGCTTAAGAAAAAGAGAAACAAAAACTGAGTTTTGTCTGTATTTTGAAGTTGAGAAGATTTCATTTATTGCAGATTGCAGCGTTGATCATAAATTCTGGTGTATAAGTTGAACTTTAAAGCTTCGGTACATCCTTCCAAAAATGGAGATTGATCCGAGTATAAAAATGTGAATCACCAATGTTGGTGTAAATTGTCGAAAGTTTAATTTAATGAAATAATTCTATGAGCATAATTTCAACCACAATCACAACATTTAAAAAACCATCAAATTCGACATCTTCAGCATCTTCAGCATCTGACAGAGTTCATCGAGCTGATCCTGAGTTATTTTGGCTGCGGCACCATCGCAATGATCCCACTCTGGATCAGATGTGATGCTTCCCTTCATAATCATCCCTCCACAACAAGTCATCTTCCTCTCCATGCACTGAAGCAGATATTTTGCATTTTTTAAGCCATCTGGCCATTCAATTGCTGAGCATATCAACTTCAAGGGTGTTTCAGCCATTTGCCGATGTGATATTGTGGGCTGGATTCTCCGTCGGTGGGATCCTCCGTTTCGCCGGCAGCGCAGATTTCCTGATGCCGTGGGGGTGCCCACAATGGGAAACTCCATTGGCTGGCTGCCGGGATGAAGGATCCCACTGCCAGCGGAGGCACACTGCACCAGAAAACGGGTGCGATGGGACGGAGAAACCCGCCCTGTGTTTTTTGACACTATCTGATGACGAGTTGCTGGAAATTGGCCTTTTGATAATCTCTGAGCGATCTTGGTGTCTCTGAGCAATCTTGGTGTTCTGCCAGATATTTCTGTTCAATAAAGCGACAACACCAACTACCTGTCGCTCTGAAATCTTTACAGGACTCAGAGTTTGATTTGGCCCACATAAGAGCATATCTACGCTTTGCATTTCTCGTAGCGATGTACCCATTCTGACAATATGCAGGAATCCATTCCAATACGTTTCTGAAGATCAGTCCTGTGGGTGGCTGGTCCCTGGTCATATTTAGGCTTGGCATCTTCAGCATGGATTCCTTATGCTTCCATTCCCACACTAGTTTTTCACTCACACTGAATCCCCTCACTGCAGCACAGGTAATTGAATTGCCATAGAAACACTCATTTTTGAAGGTGAGAATGGTACTACAAAGCTGAGCTTGGGTTACCAATTCTCCAGCAGTCCTGTAGTCTCCGGGAATTAACTACTGCAAACAAGCCAGGAGAAAAATAATGAGTACGTTGAAAAAGTTGTGCTTTTTCATTTTCTTTGAACACTTTGACTAGTCAGCTGGATAAATATTGGATATGCAGAAATATGCCATGTGATTATTTAGATATGCAAAGTAACATGAAGAAACCTCCAGGAATATGCCCATTGGCAACATTGGCAATCCTAAATTGTGCAGGAGATAATGTAACACATGAGGGCACTGTGCAATACTTAATATGTGAGGAAGACCACACAGTAAATTATTCGTATTACCACCTGGGTGTAAAATCAGCAATCCTCATTTGCCAATCGTCATTGAGACTAGCTGCTTATTAATTAATTTCAGTGGGAGGTAAACTCAAAATCAGACTTTTGGTGTGCATGAAAAGGTAATTGCACTGGCAAGCAAATGCTGGTCCATTCTCTCAATGTTACATGGAGAGCATCTCCCTAGTGTGGAAGTGGACAGGTCAGCCTCTGTACTGTCAGCCTTGCATGTCAACTCCCTGTGTATTGCTTGCCTTTTTAGTGTACAAGCTTAGAGGTGAAAGTGGAGGGGCAGGGAAGACGGGTTTAAAGACATGGGGCGGGATTTTCTAATCCTGCGGCAGTGTGTCCACCGCCGTGTTTTACGACGGCGTGAACGGGCCATCCCGACGACTAATTCTAGCCCGCAAAAGGAGTCAGCACGGCACTGGAGCGGTTCAAGCTGCTCCAGCTGCTCATCCCGGTGCGAACTGGGTGCCGCGGGATCCGCGCATGCGCAGTGGCACCAGCGCCAACAAGCTCATGCAGAGTGGCACCGGCGCCAACGCACGCATGCGCAGTGGCTTCCTTCAACGCGCCGGCCCCAACGCAACATGGCACAGGACTACAGGGACCGGTGCGGAGGAAAGGAGGCTCCCAGCCAGAGAGGCCAGCATGCCGATCGGTGGGCCCCGATCGTGGCCGGCGTTGGCGCGGCATGGCGCGATTTGCGCCAGTCGCAGGGATTCTCCAGCCCGGCCCCAGACTGAGAGAATCCCGCCCATGGTTGGGGGTGGAAAAAAGAGGTTGGACTTTATCTGTACATGCCAGCAACAAGCCAAACTGAGGGCCAACGGATGTATGTTTGGAAGGACAGTTATCAATGTCTTGGGGGAGAGTGTTTCTTGGGGCAGATGCAAAAGCAATAGATATCAAGGAAACAAAACAAATTATTCTTCACCAAGGGCAGCACGGTAGCATGGCGGTTAGTATAAATGCTTCACAGCTCCAGGGTCCCAGGTTCGGTTCCCGGCTGGGTCACTGTCTGTGCGGAGTCTGCACGTCCTCCCCGTGTGTGCGTGGTTTCCTCCGGGCGCTTCGGTTTCCTCCCACAGGGTTAGGTGGATTGGCCATGCTAAATTGCCCGTAGTGTCCTTAAAAGTAAGGTTAAGGGGGGGGGGGGGGGGGGGGGGGGGGGTTGTTGGGTTACGGGTATAGGGTGGATACGTGGGTTTGAGTAGGGTGATCATTGCTCGGCACAACATCGAGGGCCGAAGGGCCTGTTCTGTGCTGTACTGTTCTATGTTCTATGTTAACTCTACATGATCCAGCTGAGGAGCTGCAAATCAGATGGATTTTACAGGGAGGGAGAGGAATGGGGAATGGGAACTGTTTACTACCCGAAGGAAAGATAGCCTGAAGCAGACGCACTGAAAAAAGGCTGCCCCTCATTGGGAAGAAGTCCCACTGCCCGCCCGCCCATGTCAACTGTATTATGGTGTGGGCAGCATATTATCCGGGACAATTGGCTTGTTAACAAGTTAATTGATGCTTAATTATTTATTTTAAAATGGTGGGCGGGCTGCCAATCTCAGTGCCTGCTGCCTACTGTGTTAAAGGGGACAGTTGGAGGTGGGGGTGGGGGGTGCTGTGCTTGCCACCTGTTGTATTTTCCGTGCCCTCCTCATAATCCCCTGCTGAAGACACACCCAGCCCTTGGCCATAAACTCCAGCATATATCTGCTGCAGAATATCTTGATCTGTAAAATTCTACAGCTTTGCACTCGGATAAACAATTTAGTGATCTCAGCTCTGATAGTGACAAGCAATTCATTTGTGTGTCTGACAACTATCAAGGTGTGAATGATAGGCAGGAATATACAGTTGTCTCCATTAACACCTTAGACCAGAATGTGACAGGACAGCATTGGTGACGCCATCAAACTGAAATAATATTATGGTTAGAGAGTTAATCTGTGTAAATTCAATTTATTGTTCAGTGACATGTCGGCTGCTATTTTTTCTAATTACCTTGCTGCTATGATTATCATATTCTCCACCAATGACTGAAATATTTATTAAAAAGCGTGCATTTTATTTCCTTAAGCTGCAGCTAACAATCAAAGAAGTATAAACCATCAACCCACATACACAAAGCATATCTTTCTGATGATTATCCTACCATGAGCATTTTAAAATCAGATTAGAATAAACATTTTAACAATTCTGATATAGGTTTTGTTTAGGCATTGGGGGAAATTATATAAAATTGCTGAAGGTGCAGTTTTAAAGGGAACCCTCATTGCTCAGTGTCTAAATGTTCAATAAACTGAGACAAAACACCATATCAAACCATAAAAGTCTCTCGTATGTGATCTAAGCTGCCTTCAACCTGGGTCATAATTGGGCATTAAATTGCTGGCTTTCAGTTTTGCCAGACTATGGAGAGGAAAGAATACAGTAATCCCTGCTGGAGTGTGTCTCTGTGGACACCATGTGAGGATAGGATTATGTGAGGTGTGAAGGCCCCAGGGTTAATTAGACTGTTTACTTAATTGTTGAGGCTCACACATGAAGAATAATCACTGAGATTGGAAAACTGTACTTATGCAATCGTTGCATGAGCTATTGCTTTCAACATAGGGAAAAATACTTTTCACTGTACCTCGGTACACGTGACAATAAACAAATCCAATCCAATCCAATCCAACGGGAGAAAATCAGAAGACAAGTCAGATGAGAAAAAAAACATTGGCTAACATGCATGTAAAGTAACTACAGCGGTTTCTACAGTTACAGTGTCAATGTAATACCAATAACATTATACCTCATATAATTGTTGAAAATTAAAGCAAACATGTTATCTTGAGCTGTCAGTCAATATAAAGTCACCCACCTAGCACCTGATCACAATTGGCAGCTCCTGCAGTTTTTGTCATCTTTGCTATCTCTGAAGCAACAGAACAAAACTGCCTTGTGAAGTAATGTGAATGGGTAACTGATTTCCCTCTGTATCTGCATAAGTAGATTTTAAAAGTTTTGACCAGTAATACATTTTGCTTGGAAAAATGATCATATTTTAGATAATTCGGTCATAAAATAAAGTATATGGAATCCAGAAGATGGCGCTGTTTGTAGTTGAACAATAGTATGGATGTTCAAAAGAGTAAAACTGGCATTGTGCTGGTGTCATTTTCTTCAAAGCTTTAATTCAGAAATGCATTGTGGTAATTATACTGCAAATTTAGTACAGCAACAGACTTCAATCAAATTCAGAGATTCATATATGGAAATTGTCTGAAAGCCATAATATAAATAGAGCTTACATTTAGTTGCCATTTTATCACAGATGAATTTTAGAACCAGGTTAGTAGCATTGTTAGCCATGGATCAATTGGAGAGCTCTTGCCTCTGGATCAGAAAGTTATGGCTTCAACTCCCAGTTCAGGCCTGGAATTTGTGTGTGTCTGCCAAGTGTGTTTTCACAGGGAGAGGAATGTAAAATAGGGTTCCCACTCCACTGCCAAGGGTAAATTGAGCATGTAAACAGGCCAGCTGACCTTGATAATGCGCTACCCAATGTGGTTGGCATGGGTAGTCGGGTGGGAGTGGGCAAGCTGTTTTCTTTAAAAAAGAGCATGAAGGAAGGGGGAATACTACCTTCAGGTGGTATCCTTTGTGCATTGGGTGGCAGCCCCCCCCCTAATATAGCACCCTCTTTCTTTATACCTGCCTGCTTACCGAAACCCACCACCCTCAGCTCCCCCCCCCCCCCCCCCCCCCCCCCCCCCCCGGCCCGTCCTAAACTAGTTCAACCCGCCCTGTCAAATACCCTGGATTAGCCTTATTCTGGGATCCACTGAGACTTCTTTTTAAGACTGGTTCATTCCTGGCAGCATCCACCAATGACACCTTAGTGCTGTTGGGACTGATGGAGATGCCAGCCAATCTGTTTGGCTAGAAGATCCTGAGGGCAGTACGTCCTCCGCAGTGAAGGGCAGAATTTCCAATGACAGGCAATTAAAAAAAAAAAATCTTTATTATCACAAGCAGGCTACATTAACACTGCAATGAAGTTACTGTGAAAAGCCCCGAGTCACCACATTCCGGCGCCTGTTTGGGTACACTGAGGGAGAATTCAGGATGCCCAATTACCTAACAGCACATCTTTTAGAACTTTATATAGCCTCTACACAGTAGATTATGGCTGCAGGGCGGGTTGGTATGGAGCAAGTCGGCTGTCTGCTTGCTTAGCTTCTAGAGGGGGAGGGGAGGCCAGGAAAGCCACCTTTTCCTCCTGCACCTCCCCCCCACTCTCCCCGCCCCCCACCACCACCACCACCACCATAAATGCAGCCCAGGACTTAACACAAAAATCCAAGATTGCAAGGCAGTATAGTACTAAGAGAGTTTTGGAAACACTGATGAGGCATTGAACCGAGATCTGTCTAAGGTGGATATGAAAGATGCCACAGCATCTTTCCAAAGAAAAGTTGGAGAGTTAAACTCTGATGACTGGTCAATATTTAGCCCTTAACTAACATAGCAAAAAGCAAACAATTTGGTTATCAAATCGTTGTTGATGAGAACTGTGTCTACACAAATTGGTCGCCACGATTTCGGCATTACAACAGTGCAAAGCACACACTCTGCACTAAAAATACTGTACCTTTCACGACATCCCAAAGTGCTTTGAAACCAATGAAACACCTTTGAATTGTAGTCTCTGATGTAGTGGAGGAAACGTGATAGCCAATTTAAATACAGCAAGATCTCACAAACAACAGTGTGATAATAATCAGATCATCTGTTTAAGTCTCATTTTTCAATTGTAGTAAAGTAAAAGGAAGGATTAATATTGACTATTACATGCAGGTGTAACTCCCTGCTCCTCTTCGGAATGAACCTTTCAGTTCCACTTGGAACAGCAGCAGGGTCTTGGTTTAATATCTCATTCAGAAGAGCAGTACACCCTCAACTAGGTACAACTTTTTTTTTAAAAAAGCATGCCAGCCTAGATTTTGCACTTAAACCTCTTAAGTGAGACGTAAATCCACAATCGTCTGGCTCAGAGGCAAGAGGGCTACCACTGAGCCACAGCAGGTACTAGCCTGCATTTGCCATGCAATTAACTGGGCTTATTCCACGATAAGGTGTTCTAACAAAATGCAATACTCACAGGAATTATGGGATAGAAACTGACAAGCCCTGTTGCTCCTTTTCAGGAGAGCCTGACCGCAAAATTTGCCCCACATTGTGATAATAAAAGTGGTTACCCTCTGTATGCATGAAGCTCTGAAAAGAGCATTGAGTAAATGACCAGTTAACCTGTTTGAAAAGCAAATAGCAGCATGGACACTGGGAGAACTTCCATATTCTTTATGGAACAATGTAAAGGGATTTTTAAAATCTACCTGCACACAGGCTGAGGATTAGTTTTAATGAGCTATTTGAAGGATGCATTTCTGATACTGCATTGTTCCCTCCGTCTTTTACTGAGTGCTGATAGATCTGATGACTGGCCATATTTAGTCTCATTCCTTTGCATGCTTCAAATTCAACCAGCTTTTTTTACTTTGTACTGAATGGATTAAGCTTTTGTATCACTGATCGACATAAATACGAGTACACTTTAACCTAACGGTAGTAAAAGAATTTGTTTGAAATCCAGCTAAAGGTAAACTAATAAAAATAATTTGTTCATGCAATCACAGAATTGTGTGATGCAGACAGAAGCCATTTGACCCATAATGTCTGCACCGATCCTCTTTGAAATTATTTGCTTATATTAAATTTTATTTCAATCATCTTCTTCTGAGGCAGCCGTCAGAATCGAGAATGACTTACTTCCACTACTGTTCTATGGGTTCTAAGGTGCTGATAAGTCCAATGTGTGATCTGCCGTCTCTGTCACATGTGGGGCAAGTGGTGCTTGGAGGACATCAGGTAGATGAGTTGAGTGAGGTTCATGTGTTCTCTCTGGTGCCTTGGCTATGTCTCTGTGTGTTCCCAATTAAGTTTCTCAATCTGTTTGGTGCCTTCCTGAATAAAACCTTTCCAGTTTGGTCAGGGACATGCCAGGGACTTCCATGGGGCAGCAAGAATGTTTAAGCTCTCCAGGTCCTTCTGGGGGTTTCCTGCCACGACTGAGTTTGGGTAGAGCCATTGCTTCAGGGGTCTGGTGTCAGGCCTACGAGGGACATGACCATGGTTACTAGGATTGCCCAGGAATAAAAGATAAACACTAAGAGTAACTTAGAAGAAAAATCAATGGGACTTTAAAAGATTCTGTGATTTATTCCAATGGTTATAAAAATGTTGCACAGTAGGAAGTCTTACAACACCAGGTTAAAGTCAAACAGGTTTGTTTCGAATTACTAGCTTTTGGAGCACAGCTCCTTTTTCTGGAGCCCGTTTGAGAAGCTTGAAAGCTGACATAGTCTTCCTTCAAGAGAAGCACCTGAGAGAGAAGAAGCAACTGCGGATAAGGAAGTGCTGGGTGGGACAGATGTACGATTCATGTTACGGGATGAGGGCAAAGATGGTAGCTATCTTGATTAGCAAGAGGACAATGTTTCCGGCGACGAGGGCAGTAATGGACCAAGGGGGACAGTACGTCATGGTCAGCGGTATCCTGGACAGGGCACCAGTAGTCCTGGTAAACGTTTACGCGTCCAACTGGGACCACACGGATTTCAGAAAGAAGACAATGGCAGAAATCCTCAACATCGACACAGATCGGCTGATCATGGGGGTCTTTAACTGTGTACAGGATCCATTGACTGACAGATCAAGCGCCAGAACGGGGAAAATTACAGGCATGGCTGGGGAACTGGGAAGCTTCATGGAGCAAATGGGGGCAGTGGACCCATGGCGGTTTCTGCACCCAGGTGAGAAGGAATTTTTGTTCTTTTCTCCAGTACACAAGGTATTTACTCGTATCAACTTCTTTGCAGTGGGGAAATCGGTGTTTCCAGAAATAGTAAGAGTGGAATACTCCACGATAGGCATCTCCGACCATGTTCCTCATTAGATAGATGTGAAGTTGGATATGGGTCGTGCCCAATGACCCGCATTGAGGTTGGCCACGCATCTCTTGGCCGACAACATCACAGGCCATAGGTGAGTACATTACTAACAACCAGAATGGGGCAGTCTTACCTTCCATGTCCTGGGAGGCACTGAAGGCGGTGATTAAGGGAGAGGCGGACTGGTAGCCGAACCAAAAAAGGTCAACCAAGCTTTTGAGGCCTTCTACCAGAGACTGCACACCTCCGAGCCTCCCGACGGTGACGTGGGGATGAAACAGTTAATCGACAGTCTGGATGTGCCAGTCATGGGGAACGATAGATGGAGGGAGCTGGAAGCACTGGGTGAGGTCATAGAGAGCATCAACTCCATTCAGGCAGCGAAGGCGCCAAGACCACATTGGTTCCCGGCGGATTTCTATAAGAAATTTGCACCAGTTCTGGCCCCGCACCTATGGGAGATGTTCACAGACTTGTTAGCAAGCAGAACTTTTCCTCCTACGCTAACACAGGCCACCATATTGCTGATACCCAGTAAAGACAAAGACCCGATAGAATGCGGATCATATAGATCGCCTCCCTGGATGTAGAAAAGGTCTTCGACAGAGTCAAATGGAAGTACCACATAGAGGTACTGGAGCGGTTTGGGCTTGGGATGGGGTTCACCTCATGGGTGAAATTCCTGTACAAGGCCCCCAAGGTGAGCGTTCGGACCAACACCACTATCTCTGAATACTTTCAGTTGCACAGAGGCATCAGGCAGGGATGTCCACTGTCCCTGCTCCTGATCGCCCTGGCAGTTGAAGCCCTGCCGATCCCGCTGCGAGATGTGAGAGGTTGGAAGGGTATCCGAAGAGGAGGCAGAGAGCCGAGCCTCACTCTATGTGGGTGACCTGCTCCTCTATATCTCGGAACCGCAGAATGGCTTGAAGGAAATCATGAAGCTCCTGGAAGAGTTTGGGGCCTTCTCGGCCTACAAATTCAACCTGGGCAAAAGTGAGTGTTTCCCAGTGAACCCGAATGGGGGAGCGCCAAAGCTGGAAGGTCTACCATTTAAACTAGCCCAAAACAAATTCTGCTACCTGGGGATCCAGATAGCCCACGACTGAAGACAGATCCAGAAGTGGAACTTGACTAACCTGGCGGAAAAAGTCAAAAGGGGCCTGCAGAGATGTGATGCACTCCTGCTTTCCCTGGCAGGGAGGATGCAGACGATAAAGATGAACGCACTGCCTGTTTAGATCTATACCGATATAAGGCCTTTTTCCAAAGAATAGATAAAATGATTATGGTGTTTGTATGGCGGAGGGGGGGGGGAATCCAAGAATCACTAAGACAACATTGCAGAGGAGAGGGAGCATGGGGTGCCTGGCCCTTCCAAACTTGCAATGCTATCACTGGGTAGCCACATCCAAGAGGATGAGGGGATGGGTAAGGAAACCGAGCAAGGAATGGGTGAAGGTGGAGGAGTTCTACTGCACGGGAACGACCCTCTGAGCCCTAGCCACAACAGCGCTCCCATCCCCGCTGACAAAGTACACATCCAGCCCAGTGGTGGCAGCAACGCTAAAAACCTGGAAACAGATGAGACAACACTTTGGTTTAACCAAAGTGTCCACCATGGCCCCCATCCAGCTTGTTTTCGATGCTTGTCTCACCAACCTGAGTGCTCTCCACCATACTCCTGGCAAACGGCCAAGCGATCAAAAACAATTCTCCACATTTGCGGAGAATCTCGCCCATAGAATCCCTACAGTGCAGAAGCAGGCCATTTAGCCCATTGAGTCTGCACCAATCCTCGAAAAGAGGACCTTACCCAGGACCACTTCCCTGCTCCATCCCCATAACCCCCCTTAACCTGCATATCTTTGGACACTAAGGAACAATTTAGCATGCCAATCCACCTAACCTGCAACATCTTTGGACTGTGGGAGGAAACTAGAACACCCAGAGGAAACCCATGCAGATACGGTGAGAAAATGCAAACTCCACAGAGACAGTCACCTAAGGCCAGAATTAAATCCAGATGCTGTGAGGCAGCAGTGCTAACCATTGTGCCACAATGCTGCCCCACAGCAGCTAGCTCTGGTGAGGGCTGTGAAGCTGCTGACTTGTATGTGCACCTCATCCCAGATATTGGGCAATCTTGCCTCTGATTATTCCTCTGCAATTTCCCACCATATCAAGCTTCCTGTAGTTAAGTGGAAAGCGCGAAAGAATACTTATTTCATCCATTAAGCACTATTTTAATGGGCAGCATCCTTCGGGGATGACAAAGTTCAACTAAATCACAAGGGCCAATAAATGCAACACCAGTCACTTAAAAAATTACGCTTAAATTCTGAGAAAAAGTGAAACTTGAGGTACACACATTTCTTACAGGTGTAACATTTGCATCGTATTTCGGGCAAAACTATTGAAAATTGTCAGTGAGGTAAATTCCTCTCTATTTTCATACTCCTTAGTTATTAATGGAACGCACACACTCCTGCAGTGACAGTGCTGGCAAGTCAGGAGATATGTTCCCCCTCACACACATTGAGCCTTGGCCCAGTAAATATTTGCAATTCTAGTACAAGAGTGAAAACTCTCCTTATTTCTGTTTTCAGATTTTGCATCTCCACAGTATCAAAGTAAAACCCTCTATTTTACCTTTGACAGTATTTTTCAAAATTTCCTTGAGCTCTGTAATACTGTAGTGCACAAGCATTTTGATGAATGTAACAATAATAAACAGCTCAAAAACTATTCGAAAAATCCCATAAAACTTAGCGGATGAAAATCTTTCAACGAGAAGTGAGTGCAGCTGCTCGGTACACTATTGAGTATGCATGTTAAATATTTGCTATTTAATGTCTGGTGTGTACATATTTCTTTACTTATTGTAATGTTTCAGTAGAGCCCTTTCTCATTTGTGCATTCACAGTAGCTGTTTGTGTAGTTGCAGCTCAAGGACTGTCTGTTTCTACGAACTCCAAAGCATGGTTTAATACAATAAAAAATCTACTTTGAATTAGTTTTAAACTCGGCTGATTTGAATGAAAGAAATGTCGGCACCTCTGGATTAACACAAAACACATCCTCTTCAACAAACACTTCAATCACTGGTAAGAACAGTGAATCACAGCAGTAAACTAATTATGAAAAAACACAGACAAAGACGTGTTACTTAATCTCATGCAGATTAACACTCTAACCATAATATTTTTCCAGTTTAATGGAGTCACCAGTATTTTGCTGTCACCTTCTGTTCTCAGGTGTTAATGGGCAAAACTGAGTATTTCTGCCCTATGCTGTTTCTTGGTAGTTGTCAGACAGGCATATAAATGAATCGCCTGTCACCATCAGAGCTGAAATAACTACACTGATTCTTTATCTGAGTGCAAACCCGTCACATTTTACAGATCTACGCTCGTTAAAATATTATGCAGGAAACTTGTAAAGAGATAGGCTTTCGGTCGGATGGTCTTGGATTATGGGTTGCACATTTTGTTTAAACATGGTGATTTTGATTTTGTGTCAGCACTGTGGTAAATCAATAAGGAAGTTGCCCAAATTAGTGTGTGCTGGCATTCCCTTCCTCCAGTCTTTTTGCTGACTCCATAGGGCTCAAGGTTTGCTATGTGTAAGTGGATGGGTTCTAATGACTTAAAATCTTGCCCAACGTCTCCTCCGTTCTGCACTGGCACTCTGAGCTAAACATTTACTCACTCCTAAATAGGGCCACATGCATTGCAATGTGCAATTGATCTCCCCTGTTAAACGTAAGGCTGGCAGCAGGCAAACTTTGTGCTGCCTGCTAATGTAAATGATAGTGGCGTGCAGCACAGTGCTTAATGTGCATGCATTAAGTGGCTACATCTCTCAGCAGAGAGGCATGGTTGTGCAAGGCTAGCACTGTACTGCTGGTGTCAAGGTCCATGGTGGTCTGCTGCATGCTGCAAAGTCTCACCAACATGAGTAGACAGGCCTTCAACCAGTTACACAGTGAGTAGCTGAGAAGGAGGAGCATGGGGGGAGGGGGCGGCACGCTAGCACAGTGGTTAGCACAGTGCCAGTGACCCAAGTGCAACTCCGGCCTTGAGTGACTGTCTGTGTGGAGGCTACATGTTCTCCCTGTGCCTGTGCGGGGTTCCTCCCACAGTCCAAAAATGTGCATGTTAGGTGGATTGGCCAAGCTAAAATTGCCCTTTTGTGTCCAAAGGTGTACAGGGCAGGTGGAGTTACGGGAATAGGATGGGGGAGTGGGCTTAGGTAGGGTGCTCTTTCAGAGGGTCGGTACAGACTTGATGGGCCAAATGGCCTCCTTCTGCACTGTGAGGATTCCATGAATTTGATGAATGGAAGGAAGGAATCAACTTTGACAGCTCACTCGTCCCAGGCAATCCATCAGCAACTCTTTCAAGCATAACACCAGAAACTGCAACCCCATTTACCAGCAGTCTCACAAATTTCCTTCCTTCAGTCACTGACCATCACAGTGTTTGCTTGGCCACAGTACCAAAACAAATTCCACCACAAAATAAATGTTCAAAATCAACTTTGAATGAAATCATGAAATTTGCATACAAAAGTCAACTGTTCACACTTTTTCATTCAGCTAGTACCTGCTTTCTGTTTACCAATGCCCGTCTCAATGATCATACATAGTCCTACCCCAGTGACTACAGCATGGCTGGTGGAAGTCTGCTGCAGATGGCCTTGCAGGATGACCTCGAGCAGCAGAAATCTGGGAATAGCAAGTGCAGAATTGCAGGAGTATGAGGATGAATGATCTCTTTCTGAAAGATGACAGCAGGTTCATACTCTATGAAACCACTTCAAACAGTGTGGCAAATTAATAGTCCTAGTAATTTGTTGGAGGACAGCTGTCTGGACTGTTGTCACACCCTGCAACATCATTTGCAGCCTGTTTGTAGCTTTCTGAGCTTGCATGCCAGTAATCTGGGTTTCCACATCAGTGCTAAAGCATTGGGTGGCTGATGTGCTGCAATGGAAGCTGCAACATTAGCCAACAGAGGTTGGGTCAACAAATGTGCTCATGGAGTTGGCACCAAGCTCCACATTGGCAAAGATGGGCTTCATGTTCTGTGCAAAGCCTTGTGCCAAGTTGATGCCAGAATCCTCCATGATCTTTGACATTGACCACAGGCTTTCTGGTGGGCTATCCAATGCAACAAAAAATTAGATGTGTAGATGTACAAAGAGCTGGATGTCCTTGTCCGTAGGTTACTGAAGACTAACATGCAGGTGCAGTAAGCTATGGGGAAGGCTAATGGAATCACATGACCTTTACGTGGAATCACATACCTTTATCTCAAGAGAATTTATGTACAAGAGTAATGAGATTTTGCTACAATTGTATAGAAGTTTGGTTAGACCGCACTGGGTGTACTGTGTGTATTTTTGGTCCCCTTACCTCAGAAAGGATTTGATTTTGATTTGATTTGATTTGATTGTCACATGTACCAAAGTACAGTGAAAAGTATTTTTCTGCGACCAAGGGAACGTACACAGCACGTATATAGTAGACAAAGAGAATAATCAACAGAGAACATTGACAAATGGTACATCGACAAACAGTGATTGGTTACAGTGCGGAAAAAGGGGCCAAACAAAGCAAATCAAAGCAAATACATGAGCAAGGATATTATTGCCATAGATGAAGTGTAACAAAGGTTCACCAGACTTGTTCTGGGGATGGTGAGATTGATGTATGAAGACAGATTGAATAAACTGGGCCTGTATTTTCTAGAGTTTCGAAGGATGAGAGGTGATCTCATTGAAACCTACAAAATACCTGAAGGAATAGACAGGGTCGATCTAACTCCCTTAGCTGGGGAGTTGCCTAGAACCAGGAGGCAAAATTTTGAGACCAGTGGGAGATCACTTTAGACAGAGATGTGGATTAATTTCTTTACAGAGAAGGCTGTTGAAGCTCAGTCATTGAGTATGTTTAAGATAGAGACTGATAGATTCCTGATTAACAATAATGTAAAGGGTTATGGGGATAGTGCGTATAAAAGGCATTGGAGTGTCCGATGAGCCATGATCATATTGAATGGTAGCAGGCTCAATGGATTGAATGGACTACTCCTGTTCCTATGTTCTTAAGTGCTTCCTTGTGCATACACATCAGAGTTGTTCTGTAGACTGCCCCATCAAAGTGCTCAGTTGAGTCCTCCGCAGCAGAATTCATGTGTCACCTCAAACACTTGCAAATTGGCTCATATCCTAGTTGCAGTCTATTTGTGCTTGGTGTCTCATAACGTGCATATTTCTTTCTTTTTTCTTGTTTTAAATAAATTTAAAGTTCCCAATTTTTTTCCAATTAAGGGCAATTTAGCATGGCCAATCCACCTACCCTGCAAATCTTGGGTTGTGGGGGTGTTGCCAATTTAATGGAATACTATAATAATGTTGCTCTTTAGAGTCGCCAATGTGATACTGAGGCTCTTTTTATGAAATGATGTTGTGTCCCAACAGCGTCACCAATGCTGTGGGTGTTTCTATTTCTCTTACTATTTCTCCACAAGGCTTTCCCATATATCAGTCAAATGACTACACAACCAGTTAGTCAGTTCAAGTTCAAAGATGGTTTATTTACACGCAAGGGTTACTTCGACATGCAAGCACAATATTGTTAAATATTGTTAAATATTACAAGTTAAACTACACCTATCAACTACAATAATTTATACTTAACTGTGCACCATGCAAGTGGATAAGGCCTTTATCTTGATCACGTGGCTGGTTTGAAGATGTGGCTCTGTCTCTGCTGGGCTCATCCGTTAGGTAGCGATCGTTGGTCTTGAACTTGGCTATCTGGTTGTTATGCTGCAGTTGGGCTGGTACAGGCCGGATTCAAAGGAGACTGAACACATGGCTGTGTCCCTTTTTATCCTTCTGAGTTTCGCGCCCTTTGGAACGATCCTTAATCTTGGACCCAATAATTCAACAGACTTCGATCACTGCCTTTGATTTTGGCCAATAAAGGGGCGGGTGCCTTGGTGGCTGGGCGGGTCGTTAGCTATCATTGGCCTTGGCAGTTGGGCTCTCTGAGTAAAGGGAGTGGCGCCGATCAGTCTGTGGCTGTATCGGTTTTTTGAGTGCAGTCCTATTGTTCTGGGGAAATGGGCCATTAGAATGCAAACGAGCGGTGGTTTCGATCAGGTCTAGCTACCTGCGTTCCAAATACACACAAGCCCTGTATCTGTCTGAGTCCTGGGTTGGCCACAATTCCCATGGTCCTTTGCAGGTGGCCATCTCAGATGGCTACAGGGGTGAGACCCACGCAGACACGGGGGAATGTGCAAACTCCACATGAACAGAATCGAACCCGGGGCCTCGGCACCGTGAGTCAGCAGTGCTAACCACTGCACCACCGTGCCGCCCCATAATGTGCATATTTCACCTCCAATCTATCCTCTAAGATCTCAGTATCTGAACTGGTGGTAGCCAGTGTGAAACTCCACATGGACAGTGACCTGGGGCTGGGATTCAACGCGTGTCCTTGACGCCATGAGGCAGCAGTGCTACCACTGCGCCCAATCTCGCCACAGATTCTGCAGCTAACTGAGTTTATCCAGCATTTTCTGCTTTTACTTTTTATATAAGATAGTGGGGATAGGTTGGGCAGGAGTAAGAGATGTGTGCTGACACCATCTGATGCTGGTAGGCCAGGAGAGAGGTGGGATGAGGGGTAAGTCATGAGTGATAATAAGTGTTAGGTAAAAGGATACCATCATCTTCAATGGTTCCAGCCTTACTGTCTGGCTGTGCCCTCAGCAATTAATCATAAAAGCATAGAATTCACAGTGCAGAAGGAGGCCATTCAGCCCATTGAGTCTGCACGGCCCATGGAAAGAGCACCCTATTTAAGCCCACGCTTCCACCCCATCCCTGTAATCCAGTAACCCCATCTAATCTTTTGGACATGAAAGGGCAATTTTAGCGTAGCCAATCCACCTAATCTGCACATCTTTGGACTTGTCCCAATAATGGCTAGCATTGTTTCCTTCTTGATGTTTGGTGTTTTTTTTGCTGCACTATTTTTTTGCTGCAACAAAGTTAGGAGTGAGTTTCTTGCAGCCTATTTGGCTGATTTATTTGACTGCCATGGTTGAACAGACATCATGGCTTTGAAACAATGGTAGCCCAAGCCCTGTTGACCCTGTAAAGTCCTCCTTCCTTACATCTGAGGCCTTTTGTCACAATTGGGATAGCCATCAGATTAGTCAAGCACCAGCCTAACATAACCAAACTCACTGAACCATACCTGAGTATGTCTCATCCTACTTGAGATGGAGTGGCACCGTGGAATACTGTCAGGAGGCGGTTGCCCTGGGAGTCCTCAACATTGATTCTAGACCCCTTGAAGTCTCATGGCATCACATCAACCCTGGACAAGGCAGCCTCCAGCCGCTGATCACGTACCTGCCTACCCTCAACTGATGAATTAGTACTCCTTCATGTTGAGGCGGGAAACTTCAAAGTAGCTTAATAGCACCATGACTGGTTGAGCTGCCCAAGGGGTGTGATCGCTAGACTGAGTCTGAAAAATGTGGTGATGGAACCAACAAGAAGGAAAAAAGATACAAGGCAAGATTCTCAGGGCCTGTTGGCCACATGTGCAAATTCCACTGTTGCCGCTAAATCTCGTGAGAGGGCAATAATGTGTTTGAGATCTTCCCCGTTGTCTGCTGGTGACGTAAACAGATTCACACTCAGAAAGGCGTGAACCTGATTACCATGAATTAAAATGTATTTTAATATCATTATACAGCTTCGTGCCAGTACTTCCGGGTACGTTAGATGTTCTCCCAACCCCCCACCCTGTTGGCATGACATCACATTTGGGGGGATCACTACTGATTTTCAAAAATGAAAACCAGCCGTGATGACCACGCTGGTGATGGGGATGTGAGTATAGCCCCTGGCAATTCCCTCTGGCACCCTGGCAATGCCAATCTCAAGTGCCAGTGGAGAGGGCAGGAGCAGGGGAGTCAGGGGTCACCCTGATGTTCGTCTGGTGTTAGGGGTGGTGCCCTGATCTTTCAGGGGTTTGCCCCTCTGCATGCGAGGGTTGGGGTGTTCCCCATATCCTCCAGGGTTCCCGATGATCCTGGACGGAGTGGGGGTGGGTGGGGAGCTGTTGAGTGGAGTGAGGCCTTTAACTTTACCTTGAGATCTGGACGGCCATTAAAAAGGGCACCTTGATATCTGAACCCCAGCTTTACTGGCAAATTTAGACCTGTTGAGATTGTCCATTTTTGTAGCAGATTCCAGCATCCTCAGTAACTTGCTTTTACCCAAAAACTAGATGTTAACCTACTGAAGCAACAGCACAGGACTACTTGAATGTCAGTGAAAGCAGCATGCGATAGACAGAGTTAAGCAATTGCACAACCAACAAATCAGGTGTAAACTCTGCAGTCCTGCCACATTCAGTAGTGAAGAAAAACTAACCGTTGGAAAAGGCTCCATAAGTACTTCTTTCTCAATGGTGGGAGTCCAGCACTCTAGTGCAAATGACAAGGCTGAAGAATTTGCAACATCTTCAACCAGAAGTGCCAAGTGGATGATCCATCTCAGCCTTCTCCCGTGGTTACTAACACCACAATCGCCAGTAAAAACAAAAAATGCTGGATTAACTCAGCAGATCTGACAGCATATTGTCACAAGTAGGTTTACATTAACACTGCAATGAAGTTACTGTGAAAAGCCCCTAGTCACCACATTCCGGCGCCTGTTGGGGTAGACAGAGGGAGAATTCAGAATATCCACATTACCCAACACGTCTTTCAGGACTTATGGGACGAAACCGGAGCACCCGGAGGAAACCCGCGCAGACACAGGGAGAACATGCAGACTCTGCACAAACAGTGACCCAATCCGGGAATCGAACCTGGGACTCTGACGCTGTGAAGCAACAGTGCTAACCACTGTGCTACCATGCTGCCCATGACTTCAGGATAGTATGTTGCCTCCCTGGTGCCAGGATCAAGGATGTCATGGAGCAGTTGTAGGACATTCCTCTGGCAGTAGGTGACCAGGTAAAATAAAGTTACATAGGTAAACCAAAGTAAAATAACATTAACATAAAAGAAGTAAATTGCAGCCATGGCAGGACAGCTCGGTCATGAGTAATGTGTGTATTGTAATATGCGGGAATTGTGGGCACTACCAGTGTCCAAGATGACCATGTGTGCAGGAAATGTCACCAGCTGCAGAACCTTGAGCTCAGGATTTCAGAACTCGAGCAGCTGCCGTGATTGGGGTACATCTGCAAGATTGAGAGCTACACAGCCAGCATGTTCAGAGAGGTGGTCACACCGCAGCATTGGAGCCTGGAGGCAGAAAGGGAATGGATGGCCACTAGGCAGTCCAAGAAATCTAGGCAGGAAATGCAGGGCGCCCGCTCACAAATGGTTTTGCTTGATAGATACCATTGAGGGTGTTGGTTTCTGGGAGGAGTACAATCAGAGCCAGGTTTATGGCACCACAGGCGGCACTGCTGTGAGAGAAAGAAGAGGGGATGAGCAGTAGTGATAGGGGATTCATTAGTTAGGGGGACAGACAGGTGTTTCTGTGGTCATAGACATGACTTCGGGGTGGAATGTTGCCTCCTTAATGCCAGGGACAATGGTGTCATGGGTGTCACAATGATCAATCAGAGGTCGTGGTCCACGATTGTACCAATGACAGGTTGGAAGAGGGGTGAGGCCTTGAAAGCAGATTTTAGGGAGCTAGGAAGGAAATTGAAAAACAGGGGGCGAGATTCTCCGGACTCACGATGGGTCGGAGAATAGCGGACGTCGGAAATTTTTACGGCGATGCTGTTCCGACGCCCTCCCGCTATTCTCCGAACCCCGCAAAATGTCGGAGTCGCCATTCCCGACAAACGCCTCCTTCCCGCCCCTGACACGACCAGAATCGCCACTGATAGCCCCCCCCGCTATTCACCGGCCCGGATGGGCCGAAGTCCCGACGTCATGGCGCCCTGTTTGCACGTCGTGAAACACACCTGCTTTTTAAATTCGTCAACCAGTCGGCCTGGCTGACGACAGCTTGGAGGAGGTCAGGGCACCACTCAGCGCACCGCTCAGCGCACCGCTCAGCGCACCGCTCGAGTCTGGCCACAACGGGGAAGGCATCCCTGAGAACGGGAGGGGGTCCAGAGCGGGGGGAGTGTGGGGCGACGGGGGAGGCAGTGGGGGGCGACGGGGGAGGCAGTGGGGGGCGACGGGGGAGGCAGTGGGGGAGACGGGGGAGGCAGTGGGGGGAGACGGGGGAGGCAGTGGGGGGCGACGGGGGAGGCAGTGGGGGAGACGGGGGAGGCAGTTGGGGGCGACGGAGGGGGGGGGTTAGGTAGAGAGTGAGCCGTCCAACCCCGTAACAAAATGTCTGCCACCATGCCATGGTGTGCCGGTGACGAGGACACGGCCGCTGGTCCCCCTGTGGCTTCCGGACACAGGCCACTGACGCACCCGTGAGGAGGCCATAGTTTACTGGCCGTTGGATGCAGAAAGTGACCAGGGGTTAGGCTGACCGCGTGTCAGCAGCGCGACCAGGCCACCGGGACACACTGGTATCCCATGGCTGGCGGCTGCCGAGGTGTCGACTAACCTCCGTCTAACATGTCCCGTTTCTCTGCCTCCCACCACCCTTCTGTAGGTTAGCACGATGTATGGGAACAGAACGGCGATGTTCTGCGCAGTGGTTGGGGCCGCTCTACTGGATTTGGAGATGCAGCAGCATCCACACCCACAACCCGCAGTGGCTGCAGGGCCAGCTGCAGCAGCAGAGGGAAGGGCCGAGGAGTTGCCAGTCTTCGAGCAGCATGGGGGGGGAGGAGGAGGAGGAAGAGGAAGAGGAGAGAGTGAGGGTGCAGCCACGGCGCCAGAGGCGACGACCAAAGCCGAGGGTGTACCGTGTCCGGGTCTCTTACCTAACAATGCCGGACATCACCTGCAGGAGAAGACTCTGGCTGAGTAGGCAGACGGTGATACATATCTGCCAACTCCTGTCGCACCTCGCCCCACGTGGAACGGGGGGAGGACACGCAATCCCGGTTGCCATCAAGGTGACGGTCGCTCTGAACTTCTATGCTACCGGCTCCTTCCAGTCTCCGAGCGGGGACGTCTCCGGGATCTCCCAGTCATCGGTGCACAGGTGCATCCGGGATGTGACCGACGCCCTCTATGCCATCGCGGACCGCTACATCACCTTTCCCGAGGACCAAGCAAGTCAAGACTCACGAGCCCGTGGATTTGCCAGTGTGGCCGGGATACCGAGGGTTCAGGGGTCAATCGACTGTGTTCACGTCCCCATGCGCCCGCCTGCTGTGGACAAGGCAGTGTTCACAAACAGGAGGGGGACATACTCCATTAATGTCCAGGTGGTATGCGACCCCCACATGAGGTTCATGAACGTCTGTGCAAGGTTCCCAGGGAGTGTGCATGACTCCTACATACTAGCGCAGTCATTCATCCCTGCGATGTTTGAGGGACGTCCCCCCCGGCTGAGGGGCTGGTTGCTAGGCGACAGGGGTTATCCGCTGAGGTCTTGGCTGATGCCGCCTATACGGAGGCCTCAGACCAATGCGGAAACACGATACAACGAGGCCCATGCAGCAACCAGGGGCGTGGTGGAGCGCTGCCTTGGCCTCCTGAAGATGAGATTCAGGTGCCTGGACCGCTCCGGAGGGGCCCTGCAGTACCAGGCCGAAAGGGTCGCTCGCATTGTAGTGGTCTGCTGTGCGCTGCACAACATCACGATGCAGAGGGGAGATGCCCTGTTGCAGGAGGAGGAGGGAGAAGCTAGTGGCAGTGGTGCCAGCACAGAGGAGGAGGAGGAGGAGGAGGAGGCGAGGGAGGAGGAGGAGGAGGAGGAGGAGGAGGAGGAGGCTGGCGGAGTGGCGGGCGCAGAACGCAGACACGACCCAGGTGCTGGTGATGTCCAGGAGGCGGCACGACGGACCCGGCAAGGACGGCGGGCACGCGACGCCCTGGTGGCAGCACGGTTCACGCATCGCTAGTCATGCAGAGGGTCACCACACAACTGCCACCACCACAACCCCCCCCCTCAGTGTACACTGCTCCACTTCGACATGACGCTTATCACTGGGTGCAGACGGAATGGCACAACATTGATGGCTGTGTCAGCGGGTGTGATCAGTGCCATGTGGAATGATGACAGCCCGCTCTGCGAAGAGCTGTGAACTCATAATCGTTAGAGAGAGTCTGACCCATGGCAATAGCTGAACCATCCACCTTGGTGGCCGCAGAGTTCGTCACTGACACTCCATCACGTGCCCGCGTGGGCTAGCTGTGGGAGGGGGTAGGGGCAGGGACTGCACACCCGGCACCGAGGTTTCACCACCCGTCACCCCCAGCGACACTCGGTCACTATCACGATTCCTGTGGCTGTGGAACAATCACACGGTATTACAAGTAAGGTGGAACAGTGCGTTTAATATTAACAATTATTTACAGGTGCCCTAGCCCCTACAACTAAACTGTGCCCTTCACCCGTGCCAACTTACTCAGTGTCTATCTTAGTTGCGTAACGGGCCCTACCACTACGTCTAAGTGACTCCCCAGATGATACAGCAGGAGTGGAGGAGGATTGCTGCGAATCGCCCCCCTCGACTCGTTTCTCCTTGGCTAAGCGTTTCCTGGGGCGACCAGGCCTTGATGGGCCAGGCTGCTCTGCGGGCGTCTCGGGTGACATTGTGCCACCCTGCTCTGCCTGCTGCCCACCCGATGCACCAGGGATGGGACGGGGGGAGGCCGAGAATTCCGGGACGTCCCGTGATGGAGTTAATGGGACGGGCCCCGAAACCTCCTCCTCCCTCGGGGAGCCCGGTGGCCCCCGGGCCTCACTTTGGGACAGAGGTGCGAGCGGGGAGGTGCCCCGTCGCACCACCGACACCTGGCGCTGCCAGTCCTGGAGGCCTGCAACGGTATCCACCAGGATCCGAAGGTTTGCAGAGACGGAGTCCAGGGCGTTAGACATTCCTGCCAGGAACTGTGCGATCTCAACCTGTGTGTGCACGACGCCATCCAGCACATGTGTCAGGCGGTTGATGGTCTCCGCGACCGACTGCTGCGACTGGGCCATGACCTGCTGAGACTCGGCCATGGCCCGCAGGGCGCCGGCAATGTCGTTTTGGCTCTGGCACATTGCTGCCTGTGAGAGGGCAACCCTGTCCAGGGCCGAGGATGACACGTGCACATTAACCCCAACGTCTTGCATAACCTGACCCATTGCCTCCACCGCGGATGCCACCCGTGCGGTGTCGGACTGGGTCTCTGCCATGAGCGGCACCACTCCCTGCTCTTGGACGCGGTTCGACTCCTCTAACAGCGTCTGCAGAGCCAGGAAGGCTGCCCTCCTCCCGCCATTGTTTCCCTGGGTTTCCTGAGGCATCGGCTGTGCGGGTGGGTTGATAAACTCCAGGAACTCAGAAAATGTCTGGGAGCCAGTTGCATCCTGGGCCTGGTCTGGCCTCCGCGAGTCCGGGCCCTCTGTTGCTCCGACCTCCATCTGCTGTACCTGCTCAGCTGTGATGTGCCAACCAGACTGTGCCCCAGGAGACTCATCACTAAATAGGCCCGCCGGGGTGTGTGTCTCTGGGATGATGGATGTGGTGGGAGAAAGCAGTGCCGCAAGCCCGACGCTCTCAATGTTTAGGGCCTCCTCCAGGGTGTGGGGCTGCTCAGCGACAGGAGGGTTGTCCCTGGCCATTTCTGGTGGTGGTGGTGGACTTCGAACCCTCTGTGCGTCCTGGTCCGCAGATTGGTTTGGGGCGGATAGGGCTGCCCGCTGATCGGGCACCCTCTGTTGTGAGGCCCCGGGTGAGGTGGCGGCAGATTCCTGTCTCCGTCTGGAGGCAGACGGCCCTGGTCGTTCGGCATCACGTCCTAGGGAAGAGAATGAGACGGGTTATTTCGATTTGCTTGGCAGGCCGCTGGACGGTTCCAGTGGGCAGGGTGTGTGAAGGGACAGAGGATGGGGGAGGTATCCCAGTGGGCAGGGTGTGAAGGGACAGAGGATGGGGGAGGTGTCCCAGTGGGCAGGGTGTGTGAAGGGGCAGAGGATGGGGGAGGTATCCCAGTGGGCAGGGTGTGTGAAGGGACAGAGGATGGGGGAGGGGTGAGTGTTTGTCAGGGAGGGTTGTCTCACTTGCTGCAGTTCCGCCAACCTCGCATTGCGCGATATCGCGGGTGGCAGACCCCCCAACAAGGTCCAGGGCCCTCTGTTCAAAGGTGCTGAGGGGGTGCAGGTTGGGCGAACCCCCTCCAGTCTTGTGCCGCTCACGGTGGTTATGAGCGGCCTTGGCCTGTTGGGGGAGGGAACATAGGTAGATCATTACAAAACGGTAGGTATCAGCAGTCCGTTCAGATACTGGCACAGTTTGGGGGGGCAAGTTGTCATAAGACGATTGCGTCTCTCCTCAGGGCCAGAGCGCTGGGTCTGTGACAACTTTGTGAACCACCCTCAAATAACTCTGCCCCAATCCCTCTCCCCCCCCCCCCCCCCCCCCGTGCCGGGGGGGGGGGGGGGGGGGTGCTTAAGTTAAGGGGGAGGGATGGTTGTGACTAGGGGGAACCCTCATGGCACTTACCCTGGCAGACCTGGTGAGGTCGTGTAGCTTCTTCCTACATTGCTCTGCTGAGCGAGGGGTCTGCCCCACAGCACTGACGGCAGCAGCCACGTCACGCCAGGCCTGGCGTACCGCGCTGGCAGGTTGGCGATGCCCTCTCCGCGGGCGGATGATGCCCCTCCTCTGCTCCACGGCATCGAGCAGCGCCTCGACGTCAGCATCTACAAAGCGAGGAGCAGCTCTCCTCGGCTCCGACATCCTGCCCGACAGATTCTGTGGTCGCCCGCGCCTTTTTACGGCGTCGGGCGGCGTCACGTGGGCGTGATCGTGTCGTCGTCGCGTTCCGTCGTCATCACGCACGTAATTGACGCGGCCGCGCTACTAGCCCATTTCCAGGAAGTGAATCCGTCGGGAAATGAAGCCTTTGCGACCGTCGTAAAACGCTCCCGATTTTTACGACGGTTTTACGACTTTCCGCGGGTGCGGAGAATTTCGCCCAGGATGTTTGAAGCAGTAATCTCAGGATTATTCCCAGTGCTATGTGCAAGTGAGTATGGAAATAGAAGAATTCAGCAATTAAACATGTGGCTAGAAACCTGGTGTAGGAGCGAGGGCATCAGATTTCTGAGGCATTGGAACTGGTTCTGGGGAAGGTGGGGCCTGTACAAACCGAACTGGCTACACCTGAACAGGACTGGGACAAATATTCTGACGGGAGCTAATGCTATTGTGGGGGATTTAAACTAGATTTTCAGGACAGTGGTAACTTGTGGACAAATTCAGAGAAGGGAACAGGAATTGGAGGATTAGTAATATATAACAATATAAAAACAAATTTAGAGTACCCAATTATTTTTTTCCAATTAGGGGCAATTTAGCATGGCCAATCCATCTACCCTGCGCATGGTTGGGTTGTGGGGGTGAGACCCACGTAGACATGGGGAGAATGTGCAAGCTCCACATGGGCATTGATTAGTGAATAACTGTGATAGAGAGAAGCAGTTCAGGTTAAAAAAGTGTACAGCACAGGAATTTGGCAGTGTTAAAAGGTACATATGTAAAAGCAAGGAGAATAGTAAATAAAGCTGATAAGCTGTGGGAACAGATAGAGAGGAGGTTGAAATGTTGGGGTGTAGCATTATTGGTTGAATAATCAAATATAGCTGTGAGGAGTGATGATATACTAAATGAAGCATCAAATGAGGTCGTATGGATTGAGCTCAGAAATAGGAAAGGGGCAGCTGCACTGTTACGAGTGCACTGTAGACCGCCAAATGGTGGAAACGAGTAAGAAGACCAATGGTGCAGACAAATTGTGTAAATACAATAGAGCAGTCATCGTTGGGGACATAAACTACCCTAATATCAACTGAGAAATTAACTGTGTGAGGGCACAGAGGACAAAAACCTCTTGAACAGTATTTAAGAGAACTTTTTTAGCCAGCATGTAACTAGCTCAATGAGAAGGGTTGCAATTCTAGATTCAGGGCGCGATTTTCCTGAAAAATTTCTAAGTGTTGTAACAAATGGGAACTGCCACCAGCTTCCCGGTGCTTGACCTTGCGAGGCTGGCAATGCTATTCAACATTAATTGGTTCACTTAACGAGGTCCCACAGACTCCTTGATGCAAATGAAGGCACGCCAGCCGGCACCGTGCTCGCCAGCCCCCCACTAACAAGGTCGAGCAGCACTTGCTCAGCCAACCCCAGCCAGCTCAGAACGATAGCGCCAGAAGACCTGCCCTAAGATTTGGGGAGGCAGATCTGGGGAGCCTCCTAGACGCAGTGGAGGCAAGGATGGATGTCCGAGGGTCCTGGAGGGTCAGACATAGGACAGTGCTGCCTGGGACGAGGTGGCTGTGAGCTCTGGGGGTGTGACCAGGAGGACTGACCTTCAGTGCCGAATAAAGGTCAACGACCTACACCGGACAGCACTAGTGAATACACACCAACCCATCACCCCAAGACCTTTCCGACACCCACAAGAGCATCCCACCCAAACTCTCCATACGACCCCCAACCCTCCCTCCAGCCCCCTCTCCCTTCAACCCCCACCAACCCTTCCGTCACACATCCCCCTCCCACCAATGTGAACCATCCTGGAGACTCACCTCGATGTAGTGGTAGAGCTAGGAAGGTAAAGCACATTGAGGATCACTAAGGGCACTGGGGGGTGGGTGGGGGTCAGGAGGGAGGGGATAGTGGGGAATTGTAAAACACATGGGCCTCATTTTATCTGATCGCCACTTCAGTCTTCAGCCTCCATACTGTCGTCATTAGCCAAAGCCTCAGCGGATAGCCCATTTTCCCCAAGATCCATTTGCACATCCTGGGTGCTCCTCGAAGAGACCGGGGATTTCCAAAGAAGGAAGCTGTCGTGGAAACTCTCTGGGAAATGTGCACACACATGCTTGATCTTCATCTGGCAGTCGCACATGAGCTGTATGTTCAGGGAGTGGAACATAGGGCACCCCCAGCTGGCCCGGTGGGCACACGACAACATGCATGGCATCTATTACCCCCTGGACCTGGGGTATTGTGGCGAGATACCTCAAAGGTCTCTGCTCGAGTCCCGGAAGGATTCCGAGGCGTAAATGTTCAGGGCAGCGGTGACCTTGATGGCCATCGAGAGCGGATGTTCCCCTCCTACATGTGATGCCATGGACATGGCACAGGTGCTGCACCGTCTCCTTGTTGAGGCGGAGTCTGCTGCGGCACATGCAGGGTTTGGCACATGGTCACCTCGAGCACCTGCAGATGTTGCTGCTGCCACCGTCTCCAGCGTCTCGCCAACTACCAACAACACCACTAAGCCAAGTTCTAGGTCCAAACTCCCTGCCAAAGCTTTCAATATCTGTAAGGCATTGGGAGTGGGCATCAGACTGAAAAACAGCAGTGGCTCCCACCCCGGGACCCTCCAAACCTCCATTTATCCCTTCCCCCCCTTCCCCACCCCCTCCCCACCCAGAACATGCCCTTGCACACCTGGCCGCAGCAGGGCCCACTCACCAGACCCTGTACCCGGACACCTGCTTTTAACATCACCTGGACCGGTTGCTGGTATCCTCCTGTGGCACTGACTCACTCTCTGGCCATGGACATAACCCCGCAGCTGTGTTTCATCCCCTTGATGTTCGGATGTTGGCTGCTGCATGATCGGTATTGCCTTCCGCAGTGTTTGCCTTCACGGTTTGATTGGGATGCAAGGCAATGACTCCCATGTGCTACATAACCCGCCCACCCACGGGAAT
Organism: Scyliorhinus canicula; assembly: GCF_902713615.1. Lineage (NCBI taxonomy): Eukaryota > Metazoa > Chordata > Chondrichthyes > Carcharhiniformes > Scyliorhinidae > Scyliorhinus > Scyliorhinus canicula. Next base: position 94,913,192 of record NC_052155.1, on the reverse strand, counting down.
CTGCTTGCGTGTTGTTAAGTGCTCACTTAAACACAATTGCAAATTTTCTATCAGTGATAGCCTTCAGCCGCATGGCCAGATGCCTCGGCAGTCGGTGGGGGTTATGGGTGGCCATTGGGGCAGACGAGCAGGGACAAGGGTTGCCCTTGGAACGGGTACACATGATTCAGGGATTGGTTTCCCTGGGCAGTTTCCCCTGGTTCCCTCCCCCCAGCACCTACCTCCCACCCTCCCATGGCGGCCCAACCCTGTGGAAGGATCCTCACCCCCCCACCCCACTGTCCCCCAGCCCCGCCGAGCTCTGGGGTGACAAAGACAGTGCCCTGGGCTCTTTGCCTGTCATCAAAGATGGCTACTCACCTCCTCAGCTCCCTTCCGCCAGGTTTACATTATAAAAAAGGAGTACTAATCGGCGCCAGGTGACCACTTGCTGTGGAGGTTGATAAATGGCGGGAGGCTGTTGGATAAGGAGTGGCTCCCGTTAATTGTATGGAAATATGGCTTTACTTCTGATAATTGGTTGCATCGCAAACTGTTTGGCACCTGGCACGGTTCACACTTTCGGCTTCTCCCGCTAATCACTGGCCTCGTTTCGCTCAAGTGACAGCACAACGAGGCCGGAGAATTGTGCCCTTAATCTTTGGAATGAAACTGGGCAAGTGGATGAAGTAGCAGTGGGGGACCATTTTGGGGCTAGTGACCATAATACAGTTAGCTTTAGCATCATTATGGAAAAGGAAAAATATAGAGCAGGAGTAAAAGTTCTAAATTGGGGGAAGACTGATTTTACAAAGCTGAGAGAAGAGCTGGACAGAGTGAACTGTAAACAGGAAGGAAAAACTGTATCAAATCAGTTGGAGACATTCAAAGTTGAGATTCTATGAGCACAATGGAGATAGTTCCCCACAAAGACACAGGGTGGTTCTGCTAAATCTAGAGCCCTTGGTGATCCAGAAGAATACAGGCCTAGATAAAGCAGAAAAAGAAAGCATATGAGAGTCACAAAATACTGAATATTGTAGAAAGCTACGAGAAGTACAGAAAATACAAGGTGAAGTAAAAATGAAAATTAGGAAAGCAAACAGGATACCTAAAAATATTGGGAGATTAAAATCAAAGAAAATCCTCATATTTTTCACCAATACATTCAGAACAAGAGAATAGTGAAGGAAAAGGCAGGGCCTATCAGAGATTAACACGGTAACTTGCAGGTTGTTCAGAAGATGTGGGCAGGGTTCTCAGTGAGTAATTTGTCTCTATCTTCACTAAGGAGAGGGATGATGCAGACATTCTAGTCAAAGAGGAATGTGAAATATTAGATACAAAAAGCAGTATGAGAGAGGAAGTACTGGAGGATTTGACATCCTTTTTCTTTATAAATTTAGATTACCCAATTATTTTTTCCAATTAAGGGGCAATTTAGCGTGGCCAATCCACCTACTCTGCACATTTTTGGGTTGTGGGGGCGAAACCCACGCAGACACGGGGAGAATGTGCAAACTCCACACGGACAGTGACCCAGAGCCGGGATCGAACCTGGGACCTCAGCGCCGTGAGGCGGTTGTGCTAACCACTAGGCCACCGTGCTGCCCTTGGATTTGACATCCTTGAAGGTGCATAAATAATCAGGACCAGGTGGATTGTGTTCCAGACTGTTGCGGGAAGCCAGGGAGGAAATTCTGGATGCTCTGAAGATCATTTTCCAATCCTCACTAGATACAGGTGACCTAGGATTGGAGGTCTGGAAATGTTATAGAATTATTGAAAAACGGTATGAGAGATAGGCCAGAAAATCAGTCAGTCAGTCAGACTTTGGCAGTGGGCAAATTATTGGAAACAATTCTGGGAAACTGGATGAACTGTCACTTAGAAAGACAAGGATTGATCAGGGATAGTCAGCATGGTTTTGTTAGAGGAAGAGCGTGTCTTACTAACTTAATATATTTTTTGAGGAAGTAACAAGGCAGATCGATGAGGGTAGTGCAGTGGATATTGTCTCCATGGATTTCAGTAAGGAATTTGACAAGGTCCCACATAACAAACTGGTCTGAAAATTAGATCATATGGGATACAGGGAAGATGGTAGATTGGACCCAAAACTGGTTTAGTGACCGGAAACAAAGGGTAATGATTGATGTATGTTTTTGGGATTGGAAAACAGTTTAAAGCAGTGGTCTACAAGTGTTGGGGCCCTTGCTGTTTGTTACATATATTAATGGCATAAATATGGGAGGCATGATTGGGAAATTTGAAGATGACACAAAATTGGCCATGTAGTTGATACCACCGATGAACAGTGGCAACCATCTGCAAGATGCACTGAAGTAACTCACCAAGGTTCCTTAGACAGTACCTTCCAAACCCACGACCACTACATCTAGAAGGGCAAAAGCAGCAGATGCCTGGGAACCCCACCACCTGGAGGCTCCCCTCCATGTCACTGACCACCCAGACTTGGAAATATATTGCCGTTCCTATATTGTCACTGGGGCAACATCCCAGAACGCCCTCCATCGCAGCACAGGGGTATATCTACACCTCAAGGACAGCAGCGGCTCAGGTTGGCAACTCACCACCACCTTCTGAAGAGCAACTAGGGATGGGCAATAAATGCTGGCCGAGCCAGCAACGCCCACATCTCGTAAATTAATTAAACAAAAATTGAAGAGGAAAGCTATTGGCTCCAAAATTATGTCAGTGGTTTGGTTAAATGGCAGAAAAGTGGCAAATGGAATTCAATCTGGAAAATTGTGAGGTAATGCATTTAGTGAGGGCAAACAAAACAAGGGAATACTTAATAAATGGGAAGATATTGAGGAAGATTGAAGAAGTGATGAACCTTGGGGTCAATGTCTACGGGTCGTTAAAGGTGGCAGGATAGTGGGCAAGGTTGTCAGGAAAGTTTTCCTTTTTTGGACAAGATATTGAATACAAAAGCTTGGATGTAACGATGGAACTGTATAAAATGCTGGTTGGCCACAGCTTGAGTTTTTTGTACAATTCTGGTCACCATGTTACAGGAAAGACATAATTGCTCTGGAGAGAATGCAGAGGAGATTGCCAAGAATGTTGCCATGGCTTGAAAACTGCAGCTCTGAGGAGAGATTGGGTAGGCTAGGATTTTATTCCTTGGAACAAAGGAGGCTAAAGGGTGATCGAATTGAGATGTACAAAATTATGAGAATTCCTAACGATAGTGTCCTTGGTGCAACAGCGTTCAGGTGTTTATCAATGATCTTCCGTCCATCACTAGATCAGAAGTGGAGATGTTCATTGGTGATTTCACAATGTTCAGCATTATTCATGACTCCTCAGATACTGAAGCAATCCATATCCAACTGCAGCAAGATCTGGACAACATTCAGGTTTGGGCTGAAGTGGCTAGCGACATTTGCTGGCACAAATGCCAGTCAATGGTATTCCCATTGTTGAATCCCCCATTATCAACATCCTGAAGGGTTACCATTGACCAGAAACTAAACTCAACAACCAGAGAAATACTATGGTTACAAGAGCATGTCAGAGGCCGGGAATTCTGTGGTGAGCAATTCACATCCTGACTCAAAGCAGATCCACCACCTACAAGTTATAATTTAGCAATTTGATAAAATACTTTTCTCCTATCTAGATGAATGCAGCTCCAATAACACATCACCAGGACAAGGCAGTCCACTTGATTGGTACCCCTTACACAAACATTCACTCCTTCCATTATCGACGCATAGTGGCAGCAGTGTATACCGTCTGCAAGATGCACTGCAGCAAATCACCATGGCTCCTTTGAAAACATATTCTAAAACTGCAACCTCTGCTACCTAGAAGGACAAAGACAGCAACACAACAACCTGTAAGTTCACATCCAAGTCATACATCATCCTGACTTAGAAATGTATCGCCATTCCCTTTCACTAGATCAAAATGAAAGAACTCCCTCCCAAAGATCATTGTGGGTGGACCTACATCACATGGTTTGCAGCGGTTCAGAAAAATCGTTCACCGCTCTCTGCTCAAAGGCAGTAAGGATGGGCAATAAATGCTGGTCTAACCAACACCATTCCCATTGCATGAAAGAGTGCAAAAAGAAACTGCTAACACATGTATCATGTGAAATGAAATGAAGCTGAAAGCAATGCTCAGTATGTGAGAATGAGGTATATCCTATGACTCTTGAGTATGAGTCCTAACTGATAGCGATTGTTGGACAGTTGATTAATGGAAGAAGAAAAGTCACGTCTAACTTCCAGCTTGAAATGTTCTCGCACACAAACGTCGGCTTACATATACAAACTGGGGCTCGAACCATCTGCCCCCAACCCAAGGTGAATCCCAACGCCCTATGGGCACCAACTGGGAGGAGCGGGCGCTGGGTGCCAACCCAGACCCGTCCCATGGAGTGGCGACGGTAACCACCAGCTCACCAGAGATCCAGCCCTCTGATGATATTGCGTCTCGCAGTCAGCACACGGGATAGGGCGGCATGGCTGTGCGTGCTGATGATCTTCCAGCAAGGTGAGATGTTCAGTACAAGCACACAGAGGCCCAAGTGATGGTTCACAGCCAAATATTTCACCCGTGGTGGGAGATTTGGCACATGCCTCTTCAATACATGGAGGTTTGTATGATCAAGCCACATCTGTAAGTGTACACAGCAGAGATGTGAATGTCCACTATGGTGCACAGACACTTTTGTCCCTGGTAATACTATATACAAGGCAAACATTACCCTGTATGTTGTATCTGCAGGACAAGAGGGCCAGTAATGCCGGGAAGATGGCCCAGACCAGGGGGATGGGGCCATGACTGTATGGGCGAACAGGAATGTAGAAAAGACCGCCATGGGGGTAGCGAGGGGGCCTATCCAACTAAATGGCAGGTTGAGAAGTCATTGGAGCCAGATTCTCCAAGGCCTAAAGATGAGGTTGCAGGAGGGATGGCCACATCAATGGCCCACACAATGTACCTGGAGGGCTCAGGGCCCTATCTGCACTTGACATTGGGTCCCAAAGTCTGCAATAAAATCTGATGGAGCTTGTGGAGTTTACTCCAGTCACTGTCTTCAGGAAAGCAGGAAATGATGGAAAACGACAAAAAGAAATCTGTAGATGTGAAAAATTCTAACAGACAAAGGTTACCTCTGTGTGCTTTGTGTAACAAAGTCATAAAGCAGCCCTTGATAAATTGATTTATAATTGCAGACATAATAACATAACACAATTTCACCACTAGAGGTAATGATAAGCACATGCAATGGATTAATATGCCTGATACTATTAGACAAAGTACTTTCCATTAAAAGTTAATTGCAAGGATACATAGACCTTGCAATATTAAAAGAAGCTGATCTTCCTGAGTATTCATTTTTTCCATTTACAAAAGCGCTTCAAAAATAGGTTATTTGGAGGGCAATTTTATATTAATACTGTGTCCGAGATTATACCTATCATAAAAATTCCAGTACATCGCAATATATTTATGAATAAATTGCTATTTTCCTGTCACAATACCTTGGTAACTGGAGTTATTATTTATAAATTCAAAAACTATTGCTTCTTGTAACGTAGACATTAGCATATATTCAAATAGATATGTCTGTACACTCAGCACTGACTTGCAACAATAGTATGTGTAGTACTGTATTCTGTAATAGGCAAGCATTTTTTAGACTGCCCCCTCTGTTGGTCATGTATAAATAGTTAGTTTAATAATGGCTGCCTGCTATGAATCCACATGGTGAGGTTTTTTCATGAGGCTGGCAGTGCTAAGGTTCCTGGGTTCCAGTGGGAGTACCAGGGTGCCACTTGCCCTGTCCCCAACCACCCGAGGTCTCTAATGGCCTGGGAAACGCCCCTCAGGTGCCATTACGCCTAATCCACGTTTGTGGAAATCAGTGCTAAATGGTGCAATGGCAAGATCTCAAGGCCAGGTCATTAGTTCCCAGGTCCCGGGATAATCCAGCGTAGATATATTTGAATGAGCCGAATAGCGAGGATGAGATCCAGATCACGATATTTTGCGAGATCTTGTTAAAACTCGGGAGGCGTTTCGAGCATCGTCAACGACCTCATCGTATCACCAAGTCGGGCGTGATGTGGCAGCTGAAGAGCATCCTATGGCTTCCCGCCAGAGCTGAATTGCAAATCAGGATGCGTTTGTCAAACCTTCGCCATGCAAATTTATGCATGGCAAGGATTGTGACGGTTGGGAAGCCCATACCTGGCTTCCATTTTAAGCGGGCGTCCCGATAGTGAGGTTCCATGGCTGGCCTCCTCCTCCCTCATTGTAATTCAGCCTTCAACTCCCCCTCCCCTCACTCAGTGCAATTCAACCTCCAGCACCTGGATTCTGGCCTCTCCCACTATTCGCCCGGCACAACGGAATCAGCGGCGGTCACAACGGGGTGGGAAATCGCACCCGACATCTCTTTGGGCGTCTATGGAAGAATGCCCATACAATCACATTTTTATAACAAATTAGGCATACTGTGATTGATGGGTTGAAGAAAGTACAACAGCGCCTATACTTCCTCAGGACATTCGGTACGTCTACGTTGACTCTTACCAATTTTTACAGGTGGACAATGAAAAGCATCCTATCTGGCTGCATAACAGCCTGGTATGGCAACTACTCGGCCCAAAACCCTGAGAAACTACAGAGAGTCATGAACACAGCCCAGTCCATCACGTGAACCTACCTCCCATCCATTGACTCTGTCTATACCTCCGCTGCCTTGGAAAAGACCCCTCCCACCTGGATTATTCTCTCTTCCAACTTATTGCATCGGGCAGGAGATACAAACACCTGAGAACAAGCACCAATAGATTCAAAAATAGCTTCTTCCCCGCTGTTACCAGACTCCTGAATGACCCTCTTACGGACGAAACTGATCTCCCCACACATCTCCTCTACTGAGTATTACTACACTCTGTGTGCTTCACCTGACGTCTGTGTCTATGTATTTACAATGTGTATTTATTGTATGTCCTATGTTTTTTCATGCATGGAGCAATCTGTCTGGACTGTACGCAGAACAAACTTTTCACTGTACCTCGGTACACGTGACAATCAATCAAATCCAATCTAAGTGCATGTATATTTAGGACTCTGCAGCTTGGGTTATTTAAATATGTTAGTTTTTATAAAGGTCGGGGAAATATCAACTTGACTTCTCCAGGTTTCCTTTCTCCTCTAACTTCTGAATATCGTAGTTCAGGGAACCATTGCAGCGCCGGCCCTAGGGTTGCTGGCGCCCCGGGCAAGCTGAACTTTGGCGCCCTTCGGGGGGGGGGGGGGGGGGGGGGGGGGGGGCTGGGGGGGGGGGGGGGGCGGGGGGCGGGGGGGGGCCGGGCCGTGGGGGCAGGGGGGGGGCGTGGGGGGCGGGGCCAGGGGCGGGGCCGGGGGGGGCGGCGGGGGGGGGGGCTGGAGGGGGCCGGAGGGGGGGGGGGCGGAGTGAGCCCAAGGGGGGGGGGGGGCCGGAGTGACCACCAGCGAGCCTGGATCCATCCGCCATGTTTGTGCGGGGCGGCCTGAGGGAGGGCGTCCACCACGCATGCGCTGGTTGGCACCGGCCCAACTGCGCATGCGCGGGACCCGAGTCTTTTACGCGGCGCCCCTAGCACATGGCGCCCCGGGCGACTGCCCGAGTTGCCGGTACCTTGAGCCGGCCCTGAACCATTGCATTGTTATATTGTAACAGCAATCAATCGGAGTCAATTTATGCACAACTGCATTGGTTCATTTGTCTAGGCCCAAGGGTATGAATCTCACTTTGGGTCTTTCAGTCAAAGACTTGCCATAGGTCCTGGGTTCGAAGCCCAGATGAGTGGTTAGCAGTGTTGCTTCACAGTGCCAGGGTCCCAGTTTCAATTCCCTGCTTGGATGACTGTCAGTGCGGAGTCTGCACTCTCTCCCCGTATCTGCATACTATCTGTATCTGGGCTCTCTGGTTTCCTCCAAGTCCCGAAAGACGTGCTAGTTAGGTGAATTGGACATTCTGGATTCTCCCTCAGTGTACCCGAACAGGCACTGGAGTGTGGAAACTAGGGGTTTTTCACAGTACCTTCATTGCAGTGTTAATGTAAGCCTACTTGCGACACTGATAAAGATTATTATTATCCCTCTGATGTTGTTTCCTACAGACTTGAATGGCCTACTCCTGCTCTTGGTTTCTATGTAACACTGAGAATTATGGGCAGCATGTTCAAATGCAGCACATTGAGGTGTTTCGTTCATTATCGTTGTTTCTCACCGCAAAATTTAACCTCACTCCTGCAGCTCATAACCTATTATTGGTATTTCCATAGACCTCAAATTTAAGTTAAGAATCAAAAAGAGTGTCATAAAAAAGTCATAATATTAAGCTGTTCCTGAGATCATTTGTATGGGCATTTAAGACTAAACTTTATTGTAAAAAAATATATATTTGTCAGCTCAACTGAAATTGAAATATGCTAACCTTCTGTGGAGTATTTTGCTGATTCTCAGACAGGATACTAGCCAGACAGATTCATTTTCAGGTTTAAAGCTATTCTTTAGTCACAACATAGAATAATCTGCATGACCACATGGAAGTATAAACACAAACAGTGATTTAAACAAAACTAAAGTGAAAATGTATCAGTATTTTTTTAACGCAGCCAAGCCAATAGTAAATGTATTGCAACTGATTTGCGCTCCCCTGGAATAAGACGGGAAAGTTGGCACTAGCTCATGCTTTTGACCACTGATGAAGCCATTAGTTGAATGACTTGTATAAACTCCCTGGTCTTTATTTTCAAATTGAGGTCTGCAACATAGAAACATAGAAAAAAGAAGCAGGAGGAAGACATTCGACCCTTCAGGTCTGCTCCATCATTCATTATGATCATGGCTGATTATCAAGTTCAATACCCTGACCCCGCCTTCCCCCCATATTTTAAAACAAAACTTTGCACCTCCTCGCTTTGAACCTGACCGCTGTCCACGAACATGCCCCGGGACTGTTCGGGTTTGGCAACTTCCAATTTGAATTGCTTCCTGGACATTTGGGGTCTGTTAACAGGTTCCTCGAGCAGCTTAACAGACTGCTAATTGGAAGTGAGAGGGTTCCTGTCTATCTCTCTCCATCTGTATTGTAATTCACACTATTGCATTGCATTGTATTATGTCCTTGTGGGCTCTGTATGTGAGCCGTTGCGCAGCTCTGCCCATAGGGGGAGATGAGGAGCTTGTACAGGGCTCCACCCTTGGCTCCGCCCATGTCCCCTCCCACTACCGGAAGTATAAAGTGCTGCAGCCGTAAGCCTGCTCTCAGTTCTTCCGGTCGCAGGCAGGCTCAGTTGTAAGACTATTAAAACCACAGTTTACTTCCAATCGTGTCTCTAGTGAATTGATGGTCACATCAATAGCATTGAATGGATACTACATTCACCAAATGTCCTGTCAGTTTTGTTTTACCTGTGCTGGGCACTAGGGACACCCGTTGGTTCTTGGCACCTAGATTACCGATGGGAGAGGAGCCATTCAAATTTTAAAGCATAAAAGCAGGCAGAGGAACAGGCCAAAAAAACTTCTGATGCATTTCTAATTCTCCAGGCAGTACGTAAGCCACGGGTATTCCAACAAATAGACAAATTTTCCTCCCTCTTCCAGGTGGACTCCATAGTGGAGATTCGATTCCCATCAACTTATTTAAATTATACTGAATGACCGATACAATTGATGGCAGAGGGTCACCTAGCAAGTTCTGTCTAGCTGCACTTCAGCTGGTCTAACAGCTGAGCAAAGAAATCAAAGCCTCTTTTTTTACCATCTATTAATTTCATTTTTGCTGAAGGATGTTATAGGATACAGAGGGACATAGATAAGCTGCAGAGCTGGGCTGAGAGGTGGCAGATGGAGTTTAATGCGGAAAAGTGTGAGGTGGTTCACTTTGGAAGGAGTAACAGGAATGCAGAGTACTGGGCTAATGGCAAGATTCTTGGTAGTGTAGATGAACAGAGAGATCTCGGCATCCAGGTACATAAATCCCTGAAAGTTGCCACCCAGGTTAATAGGGCTGTTAAGAAGGCATATGGTGTGCTAGCCTTTATAAGCAGGGGGATTGAGTTTCGGAACCACGAGGTCATGCTGCAGCTGTACATAACTCTGGTGCGGCCACACCTGGAGTACTGCGTGCAGTTCTGGTCACCACATTATAGGAAGGATGTGGAAGCTTTGGAAAGGGTTCAGAGGAGATTTACTAGGATGTTGCCTGGTATGGAGGGAAGGTCTTACGAGGAAAGGCTCAGGGAATTGAGGTTGTTTTCGTTAGAGAGGAGAAGGCTGAGAGGTGACTTAATAGAGACATATAAGATAGTCAGAGGGTTAGATAGGGTGGACAGTGAGAGTCTTTTTCCTCGGATGGTGATGACCAACACGAGGGGACATAGCTTTAAATTGAGGGGTGAGAGATATAGGACAGATGTCAGAGGCAGTTTCTTTACTCAGAGAGTAGTAGGGGTGTGGAACGCCCTGCCTGCAATAGTAGTAGACTCGCCAACTTTAAGGGTATTTAAGTGGTCACTGGATAGACATATGGATGAAAATGGAATAGTGTAGGTCAGATAGGCTTCAGATGGTTTCACAGGTCTGCGCAACATCGAGGGCCGAAGGGCCCGTACTGCGCTGTAGTGTTCTATGTTCCATGTTCTATGTTCATTCCTCTGTGGGACCTGGACACCAGTCTCTATAATTTTCTTCAGCAGCCATAAGATGAAGCTGCTCTGTTTTATAGACAGCAGCAAGTGTACGTTTTTTGAAAGTAGTTGGGTACTCTTTCGGCATCTGTGCAGCAACCTGATTGCTTTTAGCCAAGAAATAATGGAAACAGACCTAAATCTAGTCTATACTTTCCATCTGTTCCTGATTCCAACAATGTCAAATAAACATTATCATCATTTGTTAAACATGGAGGCTTGTATTCAATTCATGCAAGCTAAGCACTGAGAAAATTAAAACCTATTTGCTTTAATTTTAACAGCCCACCCCACACCCTTGCCTGCCTGGGTAAGGGGTTAAAATCCTAAAAACTTTCAATCCCACCTCCAAGAAGTTACATTTCTGGTCACTGTAACGTTATGGGCAGCATGGTAGCATTGTGGATAGCACAATCGCTTCACAGCTCCAGGATCCCAGGTTTGATTCCGGCTTGGGTCACTGTCTGTGGGGAGTCTGCACATCCTCCCCGTGTATGTGTGGGTTTCCTCTGGGTGCTCCGGTTTCCTCCCACAGTCCAAAGATGTGCAAGTTAGGTGGATTGGACATGATAAATTGCCCTTAGTGTCCAAAATTGCCCTTAGTGTTGGGTGGGGTTGCTGGGTTACGGGGATAGGGTGGAGGTGTTAACCTTCGGTATGGGGGTTCTTTCCAGGAGCTGGTGCAGACTCGATGGGCCGAATGGCCTCCTTCTTAACTGTAAATTCTATGATCTATGATGAGGCTTCTGCCTACTTTGATTCAAAAGTCTTCATGGAATCATAGCATTTACAGTGCAGAAGGAGGCCATTCAGCCCATCATGTCTGCACCGGCCCTTGGAAAGAGCATCCTATTTAAGCACACGCCTCCACCGTTTCCCCATAAACCAACCTAACCTTTTGGACACTAAGGGGCAATTTAGCATTGCCAATCCACCTAATCTGTACATCTTTGGACTGTGGGAGGAAACCGGAGCACCCGGAGGAAACCCATGCAGAAACGGGGAGAAAGTGCAAATTCCACATTGACAGTCACCCAACACCAGAATTGAACCCAGGTCCCTGGAGCTGTGAGGAAGCAGTGCTAACCATTGTGCCACCGTGCTGCCCTTGGAGGCAAGATGTCAGGATGAAGTTTCGGGTCTGGAGTCGAGGGTGGGGGGGTGTCAAGGTTCAGGTTGAAGTTCGAAGCTGGGGATCCAGTCAAGGGATTGGGGTCATCATTGGTTGATGAGGTTAGGGGTCAGTAAAAGAAGTAGAGGAGGGATGATTGGCTGGAGTAGAGAAAAGCACTGATGTAAACTTCTCAGTGAACAAACTGTTGGAGCTTGGTGTCCTATTTGACCCCAATCTGAACTTCCAATTCCATATTTGCTATATCGCCAAGGCAACCTAACTCCACTTCTGTGTTGTTGCCTATTTCTGCGCCTGCTTCAGCTCATCTGAAATCCTCATGTTTATTGTCTTTAGAACTCATCCAAAATAATACTGCCATTTCTTAAACATTCAAGAATCACCCTGTGCTCAATGGCCTATTAGCTACAATTCTGGGAGCACCTCAGTGGTAAGATTCTCATCCCTCTGCATTCTCATTCCTCCCACCTTTATAGCCTCCTCCAGCAATGCTCTCCAAGATCTCTGCATCCTCATTCGCACTCATCATGCATCCCAGATTTTAACTGTTCCCACCTTTGGCGACCGTGCCTTCAGCTGCCTGGAGCCTAAGTTCTAGGATTCTCCAATTAACTCTCTTCCTGGTTTAGCTCACTGGGCTAAATGGCTGGCTTTTACAGCAGATAAAACAGGCCAGCAGCACGGTTCGATTCCCGTACCAGCCTCACCGGATAGGCACCGGAATGTGGCGACTAGGGGCTTTTCACAGTAACTTCATTGAAGCCTACTCGTGACAATAAGCGATTTTCATTTAGGGGCTGGTTTAGCTCACTGGGCTAAATCGCTGGCTTTTAAAGCAGACCAAGGCAGGCCAACAGCACGTTTCGATTCCCGTACCAGCCTCCCCTGACAGGCACCGGAATGTGGCGACTAGGGGCTTTTCACAGTAATTTCATTGAAGCCTACTCGTGACAATAATCGATTTTCATTTTCATTTCATTTCCTTTCTCCCTCTTTAAGTAACTCCCTTGACCATGCTTTGGACACCAGTCCTAATGTTTCTTAATGTAGGCGGTGTTCAATTTTATATGATAATGTTTCTTTAAAATACCTTGGGGTGGCTGTGTTAAAGATATTGGGCGGGGTTCTCCGATTCCCCGCCGGGTGGGAGAATCGCCGGGGGTCAGCGTGAACCCCGCCCCCGCCGTCCTCCCAATTCTTCCGCCCCCCAAAAAACTGGCGTGGTGTGAGTCGCGCCGCCCGCCTCAGAGAATGGCTGGGTCCGGCGCAACTCAATGGGCCCCAGGGCTGTCCGGATTCTCCGGCCCACGATGGGCCGAAGTCCCACCCGTTCTATGCCGGTCCCGCCGGCGTAAATTGGAGTTGGTCCCTTACCGGCGGGACCTGGTGGCGCAGGCGGGCTCCTGGGGGATCCCGGGGGGATCTGGTCCCGGGAGGTGTCCCCACAGTGGCCTGGCCCGCAGTAGGGGCCCACCGACCTGCGGGCGGGCCTGTGCCGTGGGGGCACTCTATTCCTTCCCCACCTGAGGCCGTGGTCATCCGCCATTCCCGGAGCTGAAGTGACTCCATGTGCGCATGCACGGGATGACGCCAGCACGTACTGGCGCTCCCGCGCATGTGTCGACTGGTGCCAGCTGGCGGAGGCCCTTCGGCGCTGGTTGGCTTGGCACCAAGCCCCTATCCCCCTGGCCGGTGGGGCACCAACCACTCCAGGGTGGGCCTAGCCCCTGAAGGTGCAGAGGATTCCGCACCTTGGGGCGGCCCGACGCTGGAGTGGTTCACGCCACTCCGTCCCGCCGGGACCCCCCGCCCCGCCGGGTACAGGAGAATCCCGTCCATTATGTAATAGCAAGTTGCAGTTTCATTACCATCACATCCTAACTATAATACGTTATGTAAAATGAATATGAAAAAAAATGAGTTCCTTATTATTATAGCGAAATGGATTGAATCCTGTGGATCAGATCTTAAAATGATAAACATTTAAGTTCTTATTTCTTTTCAACAGCTTAATGTTATTTTGCTCCAAATTTGGTTGCTATGGCCAGTTGGCATCATAGTTAACAGTGAAATGATATAAATTCCAGGTTCTGAAAGCACTTGGGATATTTCACGACAACACAGAGCTCCGTTTCTCATAATATGTAACCAAAAATGTGAACACGAAGCTCTTTGAAAGATAGTACATTGTTGAGGGATAGTTTAGAGGTTCACCAGATGATGTAGCAACACTGCAATTCTGCACTGTTTCTGGAGGAATGGCGCGAACGATTACATAAAAGGATTTATTTGACCAAAAGAGAAATGATGAAGTTGATTAAGATGTCGCACATTAATTATTTGGGAGTAGATTGCAGATGGCCATGTGTGTATTTTCAGAAATAAAGGAGTTATTTTTGTGATGCTGATTACACATCTCTTTCCATTCACACAATTAGCAATTTGCAGCAATAAGTCACTCACGTGGCAAGGATCAGTACAAGCTATGGTGGGAAAATTTATATTTCTGACTCTACTGTCCTGCCTCTGATTAAAGAAAATAAAGTTCAGTGAAGGGTTCTTATTTCAGATCATGCAGACACAACACCCTTGACCTAAAATAGTGAAGTTCTCTAAGAATTGATCTGAAGTGGCCGTGCCTACACCCTGGAAACGCTCTGCTTTCGTGGAGAATGAATGCATTCAAATGTAAAAAGTGAATAAAAATTAGGCTTCAGCAAGATGCACATTTCTATGGCCATTCATTACGGTGGGATGGGTTTAAAGGATAGGAAATCCCCAGCAACATGATGCGTCACATGCCAGAAAAAATATAAACTTTGATCATTATTATCCCTTGACCTTCTCCAGCCGGTTAAAATATGAATTATAGGAACACAAACCCACCTGCCGAATACACATTTGTCACTTTACCTAAACAGTGGATAATGGGGCAGGAGTAGAAACAGGGGCCACCTGAGTAATATATTTAAATTGGGCTGCCAAAGTGTAAATGTGAACCCAAATTCAAATGATCTGCTGCACAGGTTTCTCAGAGAGAAGGAAATCTGATGATGGAAGGGAGGGGAGAGTGGTTAGCTATCCAAGGTAACCACTGCAGCATTCATGGTGGGTCAGGGAGAGCTGATGTTCTCCCCTTAACCCTCAGGATGCTTTCTATCATACCCTGGCCTGAGCAACAGTCTCTCTTCAGCATCTACCCCGCCCCCCCCACCCCACCCCACACCCTCCACCCCTGTTGACCTGATTGCCAATTTTCACCCTACTCCGATTGAGAACATCCAGCCAGATATCCTGATTAACAGGCATAGATCATTGATCATAGAATTTACAGTGCAGAAGGAGGCCATTCAGCCCATTGAGTCTGCACCAGCCTGTGGAAAGAGCACCCTGCTTAATCCCACACCTCCACCCTATCCCCATAGGACACTAAGGGCAATTTAACATAGCCAATCCACCTAACCTGCACATCTTTGGGCTGTGGGAGGAAACCGGAGCACCCGGAGGAAACTCACGCAGGCACGGGAAGAATGTGCAGACTCCGCACAGACAGTGCCGGGAATAGAACCTGGGACCCTGGAGCTGTGAAGCAATAATACTAACCAATGTGCTACCGTGCTTCTCGGACCTCAAATCACCGGAGATCATCTCTAAGGATCCCTAGTTACATGGGGCCTTCTGCCTCTGCTCTTCTCTCGTCTCCTCCCCACCAGCCAAATTGTATTTTGCCACTGCCAAATGTGAAATAGAGCTAAAAAAAGTTGATGATATAATTGGCTGGCCCTGAATATATCTGGCCTTGTCATGTGTTTTGACCATCTCTGATCTCCCTTGCATTCTTCCACCTGCCCGTCAGGCCATATTCTCAAAATTCCCCAATGTTAGGGTAGCACTGTGGCGTCACAGCGCCAGGGCCCCAGGTTCGATTCCCCACTGGGTCACTGTCTGTGCGGAATCTGCACGTTCTCCCCGTGTATGCGTGGGTTTCCTCTGGGTGCTTCGGTTTCCTCCCACAGTCCAAAGACGTGTAGGTTAGGTGGATTGGCCATGATAAATTGCCCTTAGTGGTTAGGAGGGGTTATTGGCTTATGGGGATAGGGTGGAAGTGAGGGCTTAAGTAGGTCGGTGCAGGCTCGATGGGCCGAATGGCCTCCTTCTGCACTGCATGTTCTATGTCTATGTTAGATAAGTCTAAACTTGGAAGCACTCACAATATTGTGCCAGAGGGAGTAGAGCCACATTTCTTTCATGGCATAACAGATAAAAATAATAATATACCTCTGTAGACTCAGATACAGAAAGGTCCTGTGTGATTTTGCTAAATCTTTGTTTCTTTATTTTTAATTGAAGAGAGGAAAAAACACTTTAACTAGATATCTTTCTTGTCCTGAACCCCAGCATACAACAAAATATTTGCCGCAGCAATGAAGGAAGTTGTAGTACTTCTTGACACTGTGGAATAGTGTAAAATGCTGATAATGGACTGGATTCTTCCACCCCGCCCGCCGCAAGGTAGCCACGGGCGGACGTGGACCATATAAAGGTCCATTAACCTTGGGCGGGAATTTCCGGTTGTACGGTGGGGCGGCCGGAGAATCCCGCCCAATGGGTTTGTGGGAACAAAAATTGGGAGATATGTAAAATGGGCTGTCAATTAGCAGTCACTCATTCCACACAATTATACAAGTTCAAAATCAACCCCATTTACTTGTTAAAAAGATATTCGTTTGTGTCGCTGAATAATTGCACAAGTATTGCTTTGTGTCCTCATGTGCAAGGTCCCAAATATGTAAATAAAACACTCACACCACACTTTAAAAAGATCAACTACAAAAGCTCTTTGATTCAGACCACTGACAAAACTCTGGCAAGCTGAAATAGAAAATAATAATGTGTAACAATTTGAGGGAAGCACCCACCTCCCTAGTTAGGCTATAAAAACGGAAGAGATTTGGTTGAGAAGACAAAATAAATCAAATACGCAGAATTTCAATAACATTTAGATAGCATAAATAATTAGAGACAATTTTAAATTGGCTGGATAGAACATAAAATGTTACAAATCTTAAAAATAAGTCATGCTCTCCTCGACCCTGCTCATGTTACATTTTATGGCCGGGATTCTCCGAGCCCGCGCCGGTCGGAGAATCGCCAGTGATGCGGGAAATTCCTGCCACGCTGCTCCGACGCCGGAATGCAATTCTCCGGCGACCGGAGAATTGGCGGCAATCGAGCACGCGCGGTTGACGCAGCGCCAGTCGGGAACCGCTGAAAGAGGCCCCCGCAGCAATTTTCCGCAGTCGACCAGCCGAGTTCCGGCGAGTCCCGCTGGTGTGATTCCAACCTGGTACCACCCAGCGGGAGTTCGTACTCGCGGCCGCGGTATCGTCCTGGTGGCGGGGCGGGGGGATCAGACTCCGGGCAGCAGTAAGCGCCATTCCATTGCTGCTGACTTCAAATCCAAATAATTTAGAAAGGCTTGCAGCTTCAACAATGGAGTATATAGAACATAGAACATAGAACATAGAACGATACAGCGCAGTACAGGCCCTTCGGCCCTCGATGTTGCACCGACATGGAAAAAAACTAAAGGCCATCTAACCTACACTATGCCCTTATCATCCATATGCTTATCCAATAAACTTTTAAATGCCCTCAATGTTGGCGAGTTCACTACTGTTGCAGGTAGGGCATTCCACGGCCTCACCACTCTTTGCGTAAAAAAACCACCTCTGACCTCTGTCCTATATCTATTACCCCTCAATTTAAGGCTATGTCCCCTCGTGCTAGCCACCTCCATCCGCGGGAGAAGGCTCTCACTGTCCACCCTATCTAACCCTCTGATCATTTCGTATGCCTCTATTAAGTCACCTCTTAACCTTCTTCTCTCTAATGAAAACAACCTCAAGTCCATCAGCCTTTCCTCATAAGATTTTCCCTCCATACCAGGCAACATCCTGGTAAATCTCCTCTGCACCCGTTCCAAAGCTTCCACGTCCTTCCTATAATGAGGCGACCGTATACTTTTATTTTGTGTGACAACGTAAAACGGGTGATAATGCATCAGCAGCCTCTTTTACATCAAGTTTTAATTCCAGTTAAATTAAATAATCAGTCACTGCAAAATAGATTGGGTTAAATTGTTGTCTTCACCACCTGGATGGTTATCTGGTAGAGAGGCTTGCACGCTCTTTGTAAAATCTGCCAGATATTTATTCCAATGATGACTGTTCAGATGGTGGATCTAGTTCTTTACCCAACCGGTAATGCATCAATCCTTCAGGCATGGATGCCTGATTATACAAGGATGAGCTGTGAAGAGGATGCAGAGATGCTTCAGTGGGATTTGGCCAGGCTGAATGAGTAGGCATATGCATGGCAGATGCAGTGTAATGTTGGTAAATGTGAGTTATCCGCTTTGGTAGCAAAAATAGGAAGACAGATTATTATTTGAATGGGTGTAAATTGAGAGAGGTGGATACTCAGCGAGACCTTGGTACCCTTGTGCATCAATCACTGAACGTAAGCGCGCAGGTACAGCAGGCAGTAAAGACGGCAAATTGTATTTTGGCCTTCATAACGAGAGGATTTGAATACAGGAATAGGGATGTTTTACTGCAGTTGGAAAAGAAAAATACTTGGCTACTCTAAATTTATAACAAAAAGGATACTGAACTTGATGATCAGCCATAAGCAGAATGAATGGTGCAGCAGGCTTGAAAGGGCAAATGGCCTCCTCTTACTTCTATTTTCTATGTATGTTTCTATGTATAGTGCATACTTCTGAGCAAAAACGTTCTTTGTTATGAGCGTCTCACAAAATTTGTGCTTATCAGTCTGGAATCAGGACCTGACTTCCTTTATCTTGCACAAACACAAAACGTTCACACAACCTCTTTCGGCTTCTTGGAGTACCTTAATATTAGTGACTGGATTTTTAAAAACAAGGTGCATGATAAAAAATTGAAAAAATCTAAAATATTTTTAATAATAGTTTCAGGGAGTAGGCTGAACATAAATTGAAATAGCCTTTTTTGTATCAATATTGTTCCATCGAAGTAAGTTATCTTGCCTTTTTTTGGATACATTTGTTACTTGAATTTCATGTTTTGCTGAAAATGTTTTGATTTATTTTCACTTTGATAGTATATTCCTGTTCTCTTAATTATCCACTACCTGTAGATGCATACACATTCAGTGCATCAAAAAGAGGTATGTGTTGCAAACCGTAGCAGTGAGTTAAATAAAGTGTCATAGACTTGTTTTTGTTACCAGCTTTGATTTACTCAGCCCCCAGTTACATTTTTGTGGTGCTGAGATTAGTTCAGGAAGCTCCCTGTCTAGCATATGTGTTATATCCATTGTCTGCATCTTCAAAAGAGGTGTGAATATTTTTAGAATATTTGCATTTCTGCTTCCTTAAAGAAAAAAAATCAGCAATTTCCTTTCGGACTTTTGCTGAAAAAGCAACATTCTTTGACGGCTACTTTTTGAGCCACTAATTGGAAGAAACAAGAAGCGACGTAGTATTTTTATGTAAAAAAATTAAAAAGGAATACTCTCTCTTCACTGAAAGTACATTAGCTATTTTTATAGATATGGAAAAATAGGGGGCAGCATGGTAGCACAGTGGTTAGCACAGTTGTTTCACAGCTCCAGGGTCCCAGGTTCGATTCCCGGCTGGGTCGCTGTTTGTGCAGTCTGCACGTTCTCCCCATGTCTGCGTGGGTTTCCTCCGGGTGCTCCGATTTCCTCCCACAGTCTAAAGATGTGCAGGTTAGGTGGATTGGCCATGCTAAATTGCCCTTAGTGTCCAAAAAGGTTTGGTGGGTTATGGGTTACAGGGATAGAGTGTAAATATGGGGTTAAGTTGGGTTCTCTTTCCAAGGGTCAGTGCAGACTCGATGGGTCAAATGGCCTCCTTCTGCACTGTAAATTCTATGATTCTATGATTTCACAGGGATCTGTGCTGGGTGGTCTATAGTTTATCATTTATATATACAACACAGATTACTATGTGGGAGTAAGATCAGTATGTTTGCGATGACACAAAGACTGGCCGGGTGGTTAACAGTGAGGTTGAGTGTCTTGGGTTACAGGAAGATATAGACGGGATGGTCAAATGGGCATAAAAGTGGCAGATGGAATTAAACTCTGAAAAGTGTGAGGTGATACACTTTGGAAGGAGTAGTGTGACAAGGAAGTATTCAATGAATGGCCTGACACTGGGAACCTCCGAGGAACAAAGGGACTTTGGTGTGTTGGCCCATAGATATCTGAAGGCAGAAGGGTATGTTAGCAGGGTGGTGAAAAAAGCATATGGGACACTTGCTTTTATCAATTGAGGCATAGATGACAAAAGCAGGGAGTTCATGTTGGAGTTGTATAGAACTTTGGTAAGGCCACAGCTGGACGCACTGTGTGCAATTTTGGTCACCACATTACAGGAAGGATGTGATTGCACTGGAGGAGTGCAGAGGTGATTTACCAGGATGTTGCCTGGGATGGAACATTTAATAATGATTTTAATTATCTTTATTGTCACAAGTAGGCTTACATTAACACTGCAATGAAGTTACTGTGAAAAGCCCCTGGTCGCCACATTCCAGCGCCTGTTCGGGTACACAGAGGGAGAATTCAAAATGTCCGAATTACCTAACAGTATGTCTTTCAGGACTTGTGGGAGGAAACCGGAGCATCTGGAGGAACCTCACGCAGACTCCACACAGTCAGTGACCGAAGCTGGGAATCGAACTTGGGACCCGAGACCTGTGAAGCAACAGTGCTACCTACTGTGCTACCGTGCTGCCCCAAGAGAGGTTGAATAGGCTTGGGTTGTTTTCACTGGAGCAGAAAAGACTGAGGGACAACGATCGAGATGTACCAAATTATGATGGGCATAGACAGGGTGGATAGGGAGCAGCTGTTCCCCTTAGTTGAAGGTCAGTTACAAGGGGACACAAGTTCAAGATGAGGGGCGGGAGGTTTATGGGGAATTTGAGGAAACAGATTTTTACCCAGAGGTTGGTAACAGTCTAGAATACACTGCCTGGGAGGGTGGTAGAGGCAGGTTGCCCCACATCCTTCAAAAAATACCTGGATGAGCTCTTGGCACATCATAATATTCAAGGCTATGGGCCAAGTGCTGTCAAATGGGGTTGGGTAGGCATGGCAGGTATTTTTCATGTGCGGTCCAGACACGATGGGCTGAAGGGCCTCTTCTGGGCTGTATTATTCTGATTTCAAATTATGGTTTTCCATGGAAAGATCTTGTCCCAGATCAGGCTATCTACAGAGAAGTGGCCGTGTTATCAGTCCATAAAATCACAAGCTCTAGTTCTTCCCTGTATCTGAGTCATGAACTCTCTGAAACACTTCCTACCTCTGCTAATAAGTCTGCCTCTCTGACCCCAAACCATATATTCATCCCAAAAAAAACATGTTTTCCATTGCTTCTACTTTGTTGGCCTTCCACCCTCCATAATGCACAACTCATCCATACCACTGTGCTTTGATTTCTCACTCACACTAAGACCAGGATCTCACTCACACTAAAAGCAGTTCCCCACTCTGCCCTCCTGGCCAGGAGTCAGCTGGTTGGCAGGGAGTGTAGAATTGGGAGGCAGTGGGGGAGGGATGGATACCACACCCTTCATCAATCTCCCCCAATGCCCCTGCTGGGATTTAGAAGTCCCAATGGCAAGGTAAGTGTCAGGTAGTTCAATCACCCTTTGGCCAATTGCGGTTCTTAAAGGATCTAGTTTAGCTCGCTCAGCTAAATCGCTGGCTTTTAAAGCAGACCAAGTAGGCCAGCAGCACTGTTCGATTCCCGTACCAGCCCCCCCCCCCCCCCCCCCCCCCCCCGCGGACAGGCGCTGGAATGTGGCGACTAGGGGCTTTTCACAGTAACTTCATTGAAGCCTACTCGTGACAATAAGCGATTTTCATTTTCATTTTTTTTTTCCATTTCAATTGGTGGCAACTGAAGGGCCTTGTCCCACTGGCACTGTTATTTTACTGGTGGCAAGTGTGGTGAAATGGGTTAATTCCAATTGTTTAATATACTAATTAGATCCCATGTACAGCATCAGAGGAAGTGATGCATCACATGATTTTCTTTCTTGTACAACCTTGTGGAAGATGCAGTCAAAGCAGTAAGATGTGGTCCACTAAGGCGCATTATATATTCTGTATTTGTTGAAAAAGAGTACTATATGGTGGCAGCAAGTGAAAGAATAGTTATGGAGAAGTCTCTGCCTTTGCCATGAACTTTGAGAAGATTGCAGACCTCAACCAAGCAGAAGCACAAATAAAAGATAAAGTTGCCATAGTCCCAGATGACCATAGGCTGTTTTCCCCTTTGAGGGAGAGAGCTGACTGCTGGCAATTTTTAAATAAACGTTTTTTTTTAATAAATGTTTTTTATTGGATTTTTGCAGAGTATATTTTGCCGTTATGTACACAAGATATGACATATCTGTATATATGTAAGTAGGCATCCATTTGTGCCGGTGAGGCACTGCTGGAGGGCAGTCCTCGAGTGGGTCCGATGCCGGTGTTGCCCCTCGCTTCTCCCGGTCGGATTTCACCGCCGTTGTCTTCTCGTGCACGCTGCCGCTTCAGCCGGCCTTCATGTCCTCCACCTGTGTTCTCCTTTTTCCTTGCTCCTGTGGATGTCAGGTTGGTTAACATTTCCCTGCCTCCCCCCCCCCCCCCCGCACCTCCCTGGCTCTCCTCTATTGTTCCCTGTCTCTTCCCTCCTCCTCCCCCTTTTTGCGGTTCGCCTTTCCTTCCTCTTAGACTGAGTTGCACCCCCCCCCCCCCCCCCCCCCCCCCCCCCCCCCGTCAATCTCCCCCTCTCATGCTTTGGCTGCTTTCCCCTGGTTCCTGGCTACCTGGCTATTCTTCTGCTTGTTTGTTGGCCACAAACAAGTCCCGGAACAATCGGGTGAATGGCTCCCACGTTCTGTGGAAGCCATTGTCTGACCCTCGGATGGCAAATTTGATTTTCTCCATTTGGAGAGATTACGAGAGGTCGGACAGCCAGTCTGCAGCTTTGGGTGGTGCTGCTGATCGCCAGCTGA
Source organism: Scyliorhinus canicula (assembly GCF_902713615.1). Lineage (NCBI taxonomy): Eukaryota > Metazoa > Chordata > Chondrichthyes > Carcharhiniformes > Scyliorhinidae > Scyliorhinus > Scyliorhinus canicula. Next base: position 94,890,264 of record NC_052155.1, on the reverse strand, counting down.
ACAGGATTCTACGTTGGGAGATCAGGGAGGCAAAGGGAAGGATGTCCACCCTCCTCCCCAGAAATAGATCTGGCTGGTCTGAAACCCCGAAACTTTCGGGCATGGCTTCACCCTCACCCCCATCACTTTGGACATTGCCTCGAAGAAGGCAGTCCAGTGCTCCACAAGTCTGGGGCAAGACCAGAACATGTGGGCGTGGTTGACCGGGCTTCCTTGGCACCATTCACATCTATCCTCCACCTCCGGTAAGAACCTACTCATACGGGTTCTTGTTAAGTGGGCTCTATGTACCACTTTTAGCTGCGTCAGGCTGAGCCCACCCGTGTCCTGCAATTTTCAGGCTCTTCCTTAGGCCTTTTCCTCCGTAGTAGATGGATTCTCTATGGGTCATTTTGTTCTTATGGCTTTGTGTTTGGGCCCTATGGTCCCTTGTCAGTCTCGCCCTGGGTACCCTCCTGGTGTTTCCTTGGGCCCCTCCCCTGTTACCCCTCCCCCCTTGTTCCTCTCTGCTTTATGTGTCGCCGGTGGTTCCTATAAGACTCCCTGCGCCCCCCCCCCCCCCATCAATTATTTGCATCAAACAGGTCTTGGAACAGACTGATGAATTGCCCCTGTACTTTGTGGAAGTCATCATCTGACCCTTGGATGGTGTATTTGATGTGCTCCAGATGGAAATATTCCGACAGGTCTGCCAGCCAGTCCTCAGCTGTGGGTGGTGCTGCTAATCTTTAGCCAAGCAGGATTTTCAGGCGGGCGATTAGGGAAGCAAATGCAAGGACGTCGGCCCTCTTCCCCACCTGAAGTTCTGGCTGGGCAGATACCCTGAAGACTGCCACTCTCGGGCACAGCTCCACCCTCGCTCCCACAACCTTGGACATCACCTCGAAGAAGGCTGTCCAGAACCCGGCATGACCAGAACATGTGGACATGGTTGGCCAGGCCTCCCTGGCACCGTTCACTCTTGTCCTCCACCTCTGCAAAGGACCTGTTCTTTCGGGTTCTGCTTAGGTATGCTCAGTGCACCACTTTAATCTGCATGAGGCTTCGTCTTGCGCAGGGGGAAATGGAGTTTGCCCTCCCTACTTAGTGCCTCACTCCAGAGTCCTCACCCTACTTCCCTCCCTAGTTCATCCTCTGCCTCGCTCCTTCCAGTGGTGCTCTCGCCCTTTCTAATAGTCGTCCGTATATGTGCCTGCAGTTCTCTTTTTCCATCTTGTCCACGTCCAGAAGCCCCTCCAACATTGTGAATCTCGGGGCTCTAGGGTACCTCCTTGTTGAGAATGCTTTTGACTTATAAATGTCAGAGTTCCTGTCAGTTCAGAAGTTCCAGTCTTTCCATCAGCTCTTCTAATGTCGCAAGTCTGTCCCCCGTGTAGAAGTCCCTAATCGCTAGCGTCCCCCCTTCCTGTGTCCACCTCTTAAAGGTGGCGTCTAGCATGGCTGGTGGGAACCTATAGTTGCCACAGATGGGGGCCATGATGGACACCCCGTTTAAGCTGAAGTGTTGTCTCATGGTAAGGAATGGGATGCATCTGCAGGAGAGTGACTGACTATGGGTAAAGAAAGACTGGGTGGGACAGACCTATCATTCCTGCTCGGAGACGAGAGCTAGGGGAGTAGCTATCTTGATAAGCAAGAGGACGGTGTTTGTGGTGACAAAGACGGTAACGGACCAAGGGGGATGGAACGTCATGGTCAGCGGCATCCTGGATGGTGTACCGGTGGTCCTGGTGAACGTATACACGCCCAACGGGGATGACACAGATTTTATAAAGAAGACGATGGAGGAAATCCCTGACATCGACACACACCGACTAATCATGGACTTTAACTGAGTACAGGACCCACTGACAGACCGATCAAACCTCAGATAGACGCACCCTCAGGTGCGTCTTTTGGAGGAAGACTATGTCTGCTTTCTCAAATGGGTGAAAATTCTGGATCTTTTCACAAGGCCATTAAGTCTCCTGATGTTCCAGGTGATAATCCTGGTGGGGGGCTTTTGGCTCCCACTTCCCGCGGGATCAACCATACTTATCTCGTTGACATGCCCCTGCACTACGGAGTTTCACTTTGTTGAGGGGCTGCCAAATGGCCACCGTTGACGTTCTCACCATGAGGCCGGGCCCCTGCGCTCCATGGTGTCCCTTTGTCCAGGGGTCACCCAAGATGGCAGCCAACTGTGTGTACACTGTAGTGATCGCTGTATGTAATAATACATGATCAGACTATGTTCAGCAAGTACAGGCAATTGAATACTAGATGGCCACACTATCAGGACCTATATAAATGTTTTCCCGTTCTTTCTTACAGGAGTGTGTGTCAGGATCGCAGAGAGAACAGGGGCAAAATTCTCCCCTACCCGGTGGGGCGGGGGGTCCTGGCATAGCCGAGTGGCGCCAACCACTCCGGCATCGGGCCTCCCCCGGAATTCTCCGCACCTTTAGGGGCCAAGCCCTCACATTGAGGGGCTAGGCCCGCGCCGGAGTGGTTGGCACCACACCGACTGGCGCCAAAACCGGCAACAACGGCCTTTGACGCCCGGCGCCAGGGCTGGCCGAAAGGCCTTCGCCGGTTCACGCATGCGCCGGTGCGTCAGCTGCCGCTGACATCACCACTGGCGCATGCGCGCTGGGGGATTCTCTTCTGCCTCCGCCATGGTGGAGGCCGTGGCAGCGGCGGAAGAAAAAGAGTGCCCCCACGGCACTGGCCCCGATCGCGGGCCTGGCAACCCCCCGGAGTCTGATCGCCCCGCGCTCCCCCAGGACCCCGGAGGCCCGCTCGCGCCGCCGATCCCGCCGGCACAGAGGTGGTTCAAACCACGGCGGCGGGAGAGGCCTCTCAGCGGCGGGACTTCGGCCCAACCGGGACGGAGAATAACGGCAGCACAGAAACCCGTAGCCTCCCGCCGGCCCCCGCCATTCTCCGAGGCAGGCGGCGGGATTGGCGGCACGCCGACTTTTTGCAGGTGGGAGAATTCTGGACATGGCGGGGGCGGGATTTTCGGCGGCCCCGGGCGATTCTCCAACCCTGCTGGTGGTCGGAGGATTTCGCCCCCGAATTGAGAAAACTAGAGAGAAGAAGTTATTAGTTATCAGAGTTTTGTATCATATAATTTAATTAGTTATTTCTACAGTTGTTTATTTGTTTTAGTAGTTCAGTATTAAGTAAAAAGAGCTCACAAGATTATTTATATTACTCAATAAATTACTTCATCATCACTGGAAGACTACGGCAACATTTCAACAACTCAGCTAGATTAAAAGAGTAATATATATATTACACATCATATTATAACATACACCACATGGGTGCGCCCCTGCACTCCAGAGTATCCCTTTGTTTGGGGACCCTCCAAAGTGGCTGCTTAGGTCGCCATCTTGTTCCCTCAACCTACACCTCACCTGTTGAAGCCAATCTAGATGATACTAAGATAGCAGGAGTTGCGGATAGTGATGAAGATTGCCCGAGAATACTGCAGGAAATAGATAGGCTGCAAAATTGGGCTGAGAAATGGCAGATGGAATTTAACCCAGCCAAATGCGAGGTGATGCATTTTGGTAGATCCAATTGAGGTGGGAGCTATAAAATAAATGGCAGAACCATCAGGAGCCTAGACACACAGAGAGATCTGGGTGTGCAGGTCCACAGATCCTTAAAAGTTGTAGCACAGGTGGAAATGTTGGTAAAGAAAGCATTAGGCATGCTTGCCTTCATCAGACAAGGTATCGACTATAAAAGTTCACAAATTATGTTACAGTTACTTAGAATGTTCGTTAGGCCAAAATTTGAACACCGAGGCCAATTCTGGTCACCACACTACCGAAGGACGTGGTGGCTTTGGAGAGAGTACAGAAAAGGTTTACCAGGATGTTGCCTGGTATGGAGGGTATTAGCTATGAGGAGAGATTGAATAAACTGGGATTGTTCTTCCTAGAGAGATGGAGACTGAGGGGCAACCTGATAGAAGTTTATAAAATTATGAGGGGTATAGGTAGGGTGAGCAGTTGGAGGCTTTTTCCCAGGGTGGAAATGACAATTACAAGGGGGCACAAGTTCAAGGTGAGAGGGGATAAGTTCAGTGGAGATGTGCGGGGCAAGTTTTTTTTACATAGAGGGTGGTGATGGCTTGGAATGCACTGCCAAGTGAGGTGGTTGAGGCAGATATGTTAGCGACCTTTAAGACTTATCTGGATAGACACATGGACAGATGGGGTATAGAAGGATACGGGCGGTTGGTCTCGATAGGAGACATGATCAGCGCAGGTTTGGAGGGCCAAAGGGCCTGTTCCTCTGCTGTATTGTTCTTTGTTCCCTTCCTTACCATTGTGTTCCCTTCATGGTCCCCCTTCCCCTTCCCCCACCTTGCCAGACACTCCTTCCCTGCCGGGAGGTGCGCCGGAGTCCCCCTTGCTTTCATGCTTCGGAGCGCTAGCTTTTCCCGCTAGTGTGGTGGCCCCCCTCCCAGGGCTGATCTTACTGCTTTCCTATGACCAATGGATAGTTGTTCCCTCTGTCTCCTCTTCACTCCCTCCTGTGCTCCACTGCCCTCGCCCTTTTCTGTGATCTTGTTTTTGCTCAAAGCGAGGCAGTTCTGTCCTGTGCAAACATTGTTCAAGTCCACCACTGTGCTTTCTCCTTTCTTTCTCTGCCTCATCCTCAACGCTGCCTTGTCTGCCCCATGTCCAGGCCATTCATCTGCACAAACTCATCTTCCTCTGCTGACGTGTTAAAATAGTTTTTCTTGTTTTGGAATGTAACCCAGAGCCTGGCAGGGAATAATATTCCAAATTTTCTTCCACTTTTGTACAGGGCCGATTTCGCCTGGTTGAACTCGGCCCTCCCAGTTGCTCGCCTTTGCCTGTCTTGCCCACCGCCGGATCATCTCCCGATCTTGATCCTGTGAAGTTTGGTGATTATCGCCTTGGGCTTCGGGCAGATTGACCCGTGTGCCCTGTTAATCTCCGGCGGCTTGGGAGGGCTGTCCCTCCCGACTAAGTTGCCCAGCACCTGGGCCACATAGTCTGTTGGGTCTCTACCCTCGATCCCCTCTGGCAGGCCCATAATTTGAATGTTCTGGCACCAAGACCGATTCTTCTGATCCTCGACCTTACCCTTCAGGGTCCCCTGGGTCGCTGCCAAATTTTTTATTTCGGCCTCCAGAGCAATAATCCTGTCGCTCTGGTCCATTGATGCCTTTTCCAGCTCTATGATCGTCGTCCCATGAACTTCCAGTTTCTTCCCCATTCCGTTGACCAACGGGGCGACCAACGCCTCCATCACTACCACCTTGACTGTCACGTCGATGTCCACTTTAATCACCTCGCTTATCGTTGTCAATTCCTTCGTTAGGAACATCTTCCATCCATCTTCATTTCGGGGGGGGGGGGGGGGGGGGGGGGGTGAGGAGGAGGGGTGCCATTGTTCGGGTCATCAGTCTCCCTTCCTCCTGGGTGGCCGGGACTCTTCGATCTCGTGGGTCCGCCAAATCACTCACTCGCTGCTAACTTCTCTGCGGCCTCTTGAGCTCCTATTCGCTGGCATACTGCACCTTTCCTCTTCCTTTCTTGCTTGTGGGAAAAATAAGTTGAATTTTCGGACTAAATTCGTCCAAATTTTATTTTATTGTATTCTGGAGGAGAGCCACCTGATGTGCATCACAGGAAGTCGACTGGTGGTGATTTAACCTGAGGATCACCACACCTGAGGTTAGGGGCAAGGTTGAGAAGGCAGGGCTCAGAGTAAGTGACCAGTCAGACAAAGTTGGTGTCATTATTCTGAGGTTGTATGTGCAACAGGATTTGAAACCCCACTGCTCAGCGCAGCTGTGGAAAAAATGGAGGTAAAAAAAAACAATAAAGGAACATTTTGTGCCGTTGGAACTACCCTTTCCAATCTTTTTAACACGTGGCGGTTTATCCTCCTCTGCTCATCGGCGTGGCACAAAAGTCCATCTTTGCCCACCCAACATTAGCGCGTTCTCAGTGTTGCGTATGTCCACCGCTATCTACTCACAACTTCCGCACAACTTATGGATCCGACCGCCTGATCCGTAACTCCTCTATCTACTGGGTGGTAAATTAAAATGTACTCACCCGTATTTAGGCGGCGGATCATTTTGCCAGAATCCTGTGTATGCCCGTGCTCGCTGCGTCAAATGATGTAAGAGCTGTGTATTGAGACAGCTTCCATGAAGCGTTATTCCCTGTGGCTCAGCTCAGTACAGAGAGGAACAAACATGACAACCTGGACAATATGGCTTATTTAATCAAGCTTGTTACGTGTACACGGAGAAGAGACTGGGTATCTGCCAAGACCTGTTCTGCTGAACAAAGACCAGAACACAGTACTTATACAATGTTCAAAAATCAATGACCCACCCCAGTTGGACGTGATCCAATCCCTGAAGCTACTGGGAGTGGTTCTCCGAAATAGAGACTAAGTGTTCACGCTGTCGTGAACGCCATTGCGCTTCACGATGGAGCGAAACGGGCGTGGGGACAACCGATTCTGGCTGGAGAATCGGCGGCCCAGCTGCGGACAGCGGCCTGTGACCGGCGCTGCGCCAAACGTGCTGGCGCAACTGGCGCCGATTCTCCACACCTCGGAGAATTGTGTGCCAGCGTCGGGGTGGCGTGGCGCGGCGGCGATTCTCCGGCCCACGCGGGGCTGGGAGAATCGTGCCCACTACTTTTAAACTTATCCAACAGAATTGCAAGCTGTGTTTAAACTTTACCCAATAGAATTGCAAGCACAGCATGATTGATCCTCATCCTGGCAGCTGTGTACAATCCCAGCAACTTGTGCTGACTGTTTGTGAGAGACAGAACAACAGAACCAGCACTCTGAATTGTTTCACAAAGACAAGGGGCGGGATTCTCTGACCCCCTGCCGGGGCCGGCGTGAATCCCGCCCCCGCCGGCTGCTGAATTCTCTGGTGCCGGGGTTTGGCGGGGGCGGGAATCAAGGCGCGCTAGTCGGTGGCTGCCGGCAGCGGCCACCCCGCCCCCAGCGATTCTCTGGCCCACGATGGGCCGAGTGACCGCCTGTTTTTGGCGGGTCCTGCCGACGTAAATCACAACAGGTTCTTACTGGTGGGACCTGGCTCCATGTGTGGCCTGCTGAGTCCTCAGGGGGGCGCCACGGTGGCCTAGCCCGCGATTGGGGCCACCGATCCTCGTGTGGGCCTGTGCCATGGGGGCACTCTTTCCCCCCGCACTGGCCGCTGTAAACCTCCGCCATGGCCGGTGCAGAGAAGAACCTTCCTGCGCATGCGCTGGGATGACACCAGCATATGCTGGCACTCCCGCGCCTGCGCCAACTTGCGCCGGCCGGCGGAGGCCCTTTGGCGCCAGTTGGCATGGCACGAAGCCCTTCCGCACCGCCTGGCACAGCACCAAACACTTCAACGCCAGCCTAGCCTCTGAAGGTGCGGAGGACTGAGTTCATGGTCTAAAGTTGTTGAACTCAATGTTGAGTTTAGAAGGCTGTAAAGGATCTAATTGGAAGATAAGGTGCTGTTCCTCCAGCTTGCGTTGGGCTTCACTGGAACAGTGTAACAGGCCAAGAACAAAAATGTTAGCATGAAAGCAGGATGGTGAATTATAATATCAAGCGACAGGAAGGTTGGGGTCATGGGGGAATATGGGGGAAGGGGGATATGGGTGAAGGGGGGATGGGAGAAGGGGGATATGGGGGAAGGGGAATATGGGGGAAGGGGGGATATGGGGGAAGGGGGGATATGGGGAAGGCGATACGGGGAAGGGGGATATGGGGGAATGGGGGATATGGGGGAAGGGGGATATGGGTGAAGGGGGGATGGGAGAAGGGGGATATGGGGGAAGGGGAATATGGGGGAAGGGGGATATGGGGGAAGGGGGGATATGGGGAAGGCGATACGGGGAAGGGGGATATGGGGGAATGGGGGATATGGGGGAAGAGGGGATGGGGAAGGGGGAAAGGGGGGCAGGCAGTGGGGGGTCTCACTTGGCGCTGTGTGGCGGGCGGCCATTTTGCCGGGTCTCCGGGGGGGGGGGGGGGGAGTCTTTTGTGCAGTGACACCGCGCAGCGTCACTGACGGAGTGCGCGTCCATGATGGGTGACACCATCGCGAATGGCGTCACGCCGCTACTAGCCCATTCCCGGCCGGAGAATTTGTGACGTTTCGGGGGGCCCGATGCCGGAGTGATTCGCTCCGTTTTTGGTGCCGGGTTCGGGCTATCGCGCCGATTCACGGAGAATCCTACCCTTTCTGTACTTAAATCTGAGAAAGAATGGGCGGAATTCTCCAAACCCCCCACCGGGTTGGAGAATCGGCGCAATGCCGCGCGAGTCGCACTGCGGCGCCCCGACTCAATTCTCCGGAATGAGAAGAATTGGTGCCAACGGTGCCGACGTGTTCAGTGCGGCGTTGGTCGGGGTGTGCGTGACTCTCCGGCCCGGGTCGGCGTGCCGATTCTCCGGACTGGATGGGCCGAGTGACCGTCAACAAAAAGCCGAGTCCCACCGGCACCGTTCTAACATCCTCTGAGCCGGCAGGACCTCGGTGTTGAAGGGGCCGGGTGCAGCTGTGGGGGGGGGGGGGGGGGGGGGGGGGGGGTGAGGGAGGGGTGTCCGACTCTGGGGGTGGCCCACCAATTGGTGGGCTGGCCTCTCTGCCCCCCGGCCTCCTTTCCTCCACGTAGGCTCCTGTAATCCTACGCCATTTGGCGTCAGGGCCGCCACGGGGAAGAAGGCTACTGCGCACGCGCTAGTTGGCGCCGGCTCAACTGCACATGCGTGGACCCTGCGGCACCGGGTTCACACCGGGTTCGGCAGCTGGGGCGATGGAGGCCGCTCCAGCGCTGTCCTAGCCCCCTGTGGGCCCCACACTGGGATCCCGGAATGGGTGCCGATGCCGGAGTAAAACACTCCCGTTTTTACTCCGGTGTCGGCACTTAGCAGCCCGTTGGGAGAATCCCGCCCAATACCATTGTTGAACAGGCTGAATTTAACAAACATACCCAAAGTCAAAAGGAAATTATTGATGCATTCATAGACTTGCAGAGGCCTGTGACATAGCAGGTTGAATGATGAACTGATCAGCAACAGAATTGTCATAGTGTTGGATGATGCCTTAACTGATATTTGCAGTCAAAAGACGATCTACCCTGAGCAAAGGTAAGATAAGTGAGCAGACATGTTAGTGTCAGGAAACAATTGAACTGTAGTTCAAAGTGACAGGGAGAAGCCTTTCTCAAAAGCAGCTGACTCAGTAGAGAATGTCAAACATGACAAAGGAAAAGTTGCTGTAAAAAAAGCAGTGGAGTCAGGAAGAGTGTCTATTAACCAGTCCAGCTGACTATAATTGGTGTGGCGGAGGAAAATCCTGTATGAATACGAAAGCCTTCAAATGGTGGATCAATGATAGTGAATCCCGTTGAGGAGATCCAGGAATCATGTGGACGTTAATGTGGTACGGATATCCTAGTAGAAGGAAACAAGATGTAATTTGAGTTTGTCACAGGTGCGGCACATTTGATTCTTTCTGATGCTGAGCTATGGTTAGAGGGAAACTCTGTTCAGCCATCAGACAAAGGATTGCATTGGTCAGGAGGAATAGAACTCAAGTCATGGGGCAACTGAAGGAAACCCTCCAAAATCAAGTGAAAGAAATCACAGACATTTTGGGCTTCATTTCATTGGAGTAGAGGGAACAGTTTTGGGGGTACAGATTGCCCAACCACCCCTCCCCTCCTTCCGCTCCCCACCAGCCTCCAAAAGTGAAATCGGCTGAAGACTATTCTGCTGTGTGCCAGCCCACTCTGCACCTATAAAGCTCTGCCGCTAGGCTAAACTGGTGAACAGTGGGACTACCGCCCCTCACTCGGGAGGAAGTCCTGCCCTTAAGAGCTGTTGGGCAATTTGTTTGGCTGGCAGCTCCATCAGGCCAGGCACCGCAAGAGCGGAGTGGTGGCCCACTCAGAAAATGGCCCAAGCCAGATCATGGCTGCTCCGAGAAGAAGTCCCAGGATTTTCGGGTGGGGAGGAATCACAGGACAATGTTAAATATCCTAGAAGGATTAGATGGAGGTGTATGACACATGGAGAATGTATTGATTTATTCATCCACTCAGAACATGACACTGGAGTGCAAGCTGTACTGTGATGCCTGCAGGAAGCAGAACTTACACTTAGCAACAAATGCAAATTCTGGCACCTGACTGTCAAGTTACTTGAGCATATTGTGGATGCATCTGGTGTCAGAGTTAATCCAAAGAAGACAAGAGCAATCAAGGAACTTCCAGCTCTATGCAAAATGACTGAGCTCCAGAGATTCATGAATAAAGTAAACCACGTCCTGCCCAGTTATCACCAGTGAGACATTATATCAGCTGTTATGACAAGCCAATACATGGTCGTGGGAGGAACTATGGGCGGAATTCTCCGACTCCCTGCCGGGCCGGAGAGTCGGCGTGGTGCCGCGCGAATCGTGCCATGCCACTCCGACACCGGGACGCAATTCTCCACAGTGCCGAGAACCGGTGCCATCGGCGCCAGCGTGGTCGGCACGGCACCGGTCAGGGTATGCGCCAACTCTCTGGACCGGGCCGGCACGCCTATTCTCCGGCCCAGATGGGCCCAGTGGCCGTCAACAAAAAGCCGAATCCCGCCGGCGCTATTCTAGCATCCTCTGAGCCGGTGGAACTTCGGCGTTGAAGGCTCCGCGGGTGGCCTGTGGGGGGGAGGGGAGGCCTCTGTAGTGGCCTGGCCCGCAATCGGGGCCCACTGATTGGCAGGCAGGCATCTCTGGCCCCCAGCCTCCTTTCCTCCGCGCCGGCTCCTGTAGCCCTGTGCTATTTGGCGTCCAGGCCACCACGGGGTAGAAGGCCAAGTGCATGCGCTAGTTGGCGCTGGCCCAACTGCTCATGCGCAGACCCCGCGGCACCACGTTCAGGCCAGGATCGGCAGCTGGAGCAGTGTAGGCCACACCAGCGCCGTTCTAGCCCCCTGTGGGCCGCAGAATGGGGTCCCAGAACGGGCGCCGACTCCGGAGTAAAACACTCCCGTTTTTACTCCGGCGTTGGCACTAACCTCCCGTTGGGAGAATCCCGCCCAATAACCGAGGTATCTTGAGAAAATCAGAGATACTGAAATCACTTGATATTCTAGTTCACTATGACTCAGAACTTTCCACCATCATTGCTGCAGAGACATATTTTACAGGATTGGGAGCTGTACTCTTTTATATAGGGTGAAAGGAAAACATGGATCAGTTTACTGTACATCCCATTTACTGACAGAGACTGAACATAGACATGCAGGGATAGAGAAATAAGCACAGCTACTATGTGGTCTACGTGAAGTTTGCAGATTACCTTCTTGGTCTCCAAGATAGAGATAGAAGATAAAGGGCAGAAGGTGGCCATTCGGCCCATCGAGTCTGCACCGATCCACTTAAACTCTCACTTCCACCCTATCCCGTAACCCAATAACCCCTCCTAACCTTTTTGGTCACTAAGGACAATTTATCATGGCTAATCCACCTCACCTGCTCATCTTTGGACTGTGGGAGGAAACGGAGCACCCGGAGGAAACCTACGCAGACATGGGGAGAACGTGCAGACTCCGCACAGACAGTGACCATCGGGGAATCGAACCTGGGACCCTGGCGCTGTGAAGCCACAGTGGTAGCCACTTGTGCTACCGTACTGCAAGTTCTTCATGACACACTTAAAATCTAAGGAGTTAGCCAAAATCCCTTCATGAGTACAAACCTTACACTGCAGGTGATGAAGTTCAATGCAAAAACTAAGTATATCCTGGGAAAGCAGCAGAATACAGTGGATGCTTTTTCCCGCTACCGAGTGGCAAGGCCCAAACAGGGTGATGGAGCCTCTATTGATGAGGTAGAAATCATTGCATTGCTAAGAACCACAACACTACCCACAACAACGCAACAACTAAATGAAATCAGAGATGCACATGAATCTGCTGATGAATGTGCTCAGGTTAGAGAATACTGCATCAAACGATGGGCAGCAAATATGTGTTAGAATCCCATTCTCAGACAATACCATGATAGAGAGGCCACCTTAGTCTAATCGACAATTTGCTCATCTATGAAGAGGAAATGTTCTTTTTGAGAGTTCAGAGGATGGATATATCACAATAATTGCATCAAGGACATTTGAGCATCACAAAATGTCGAGGTAGAACAAGATATTTGTTTGCTGGGATGGTCTCTGGAAATTGTTAGAAGAGATGATATCAAGTTGTATTACTTGTGCTATTCATTGCCAAGAGAGAAGAGAACATTGATGTAATTTACTTGTGACAATAAGCGATTTTCATTTCATTTCCTTTCCATCACGACTATAGGAATTTCTTGGGATGAACCTCTTGGAACACAGAGGTAAGATGTTCTTGTTCCAGCTGGATGGAAGTCAAGTAACTGTGGGGGTCAGGCTTCTGAAATAATGATTACATTGCTGATGGAGATATTACCACACACCGAAACCCAGATATTGTAATCGCAGATAATGGACAGACGTCTGCCAATGAATACTTCAATGAGCTCATGGCATTGTATAAATTTGTCCATACTACCAGTTTATCTCAAGCCAATGGTGAAGCTGAAAGAGGAGTGCGTGCAGTGAAGAAGACCAACTTGTACTTCTGAGCTATCTTTCGATTCCACTCCAAAGCAGTTTAGCACCATATGCACTCTTCATAGGAAGAAGATTGAGAACTAAACACCCTACTCTCCCACACACACTCCTGCTGGGTGTGCAGGTGGTGACTTGGACAAAGTGAGAGAAAAAGAGGACAAATATTGTTCAAGCCAGATGTGGATCTATGACAAATGTCCAGGTAAACACTGAAGGGCTGATTCTGGGCTCCAGGGTCCCTCCTCTTTGGGCAAGCAGTGCCCAATGGAGGACCACCCTGCCCCCAAGAAGTAAGGGCCATTCCCACAAGCCACCATCTGTCCTCCCCACCAAGCTGGCTGTCTCATTCCGCATTGCCAGGACTGACCCTGGTGAGACTGCTCCATCCAGAGGGCCTGTCTGAAGGGCCTCGGTGAGGGTGCCCAACTAACCTTCTAGCCTGGTCTCCAATAGCAAAGTTTATTGGAGACAGAGCTCAGCATTTCGCCTTCCTACTTTTACAATGGCTTCTAAATAACTTACTGGCAACAAAATTTTCAATGCCCTGTCTCCCAGCCATCTGTTCCCTAGCTAGGTGGGAAGGAAATCTGTAGGATGACACAGAGAGACTGCAAAGAGATAAGAATAAGAGATAAGAGTTCAATCATGTCAGCTCCAGGATATCACTGCAGGTGTTCCTCAGGGTAGTGTGCAAAGCCCAACCATCTTCAGTTGATTCACCAATGACCTGCCTTCCACCGTAAGGTCAGAAGTGGGCATGTGTTTAGCACTATTTGCGACTCCCCAGATAATGAAGCAGTCCATGTCCAAATGCAGCAAGACCTGGAAAATATCCAGACTTGGGCTGACAAGTGAGAAGTTCCATTCACGTCACACAAGTGCCAGGCAATGACCATCTCCAACAAGAGAGGATCTAACCATCACCCCTTGACATTCAATGGCATTACCATCACTGAATCCTCCACAATCAACATCTTGGGGGTTACCCTTGATCAGAAACTGAACTGGACTAGCCATATTAATACTGTGGCTACCAGGGCAGTTCAAAAAGCTAGAAAGCCTACGGGGAGTAACTCACCTCCCGACATTACCACCCCCCCCCCCCCCCCCCCCCCCCCCCCCCCCCGCCACCGCTCCAACGCTTGTCTATCATCTACAGGCCAAGTCAGGAATGTAAGGATCTCTCCACTTGCCTGGATGAGTGCAGCTCAACAAACACCCAGAAGCTTGCCACCACCCAGGACAAAGTAGCCAGCTTGATGCTCCACCTTCCACAAGCATTCAAACCCTCCATCACCCGACGAACAGTGGCAGCCTTGTGTAACATCTTCAAGATGCACTGCAGTAACTCACCAAGGTTCCTTAGACAGTACCCTCCACACGCACGCCCACTACCATCTAGAAGGACAAGAGCACAATGGCATTGAATGGTGGAGAAGGCTTAAAATGATATCAGAGCAGGATTCAGCCATTTGGTCCATCGCGTCTGCTCTGCCATTTGGTCATTGCTGATCTCATCCTGGCCTTAACTCCACCGTTCTTCTCCCATTCTCCATAACCCTTCAACCCAATCTGTCTAACTCCTTCTAAGTTTACTCACTGTCCCAGCATCCACCGTACTCTAAGGTAGCGAGTTCCACAGATACACAACCCTTGGGAGAATAATTTTTTTTTCCTCAACTCTGTTTTAAATTGCTACCTCTTATCCTAAGACTGTTGTCTCTTGTTTCAGAATGCCCCACAAGAGGAAGCATCCACTCCACGTCTACTTTATCCATACCTTTTATCATCTTGTATACCTCAATTTGATCTCCCCTCATTCTTCTAAACTCTAGAGAGTACAGGCCTAAACTGTTTCATCTCTCTTCATGGGCGAAATTCTCCGACCCCATGCAGGTTGGAGAATCGGCCGGCAGCGGCGTTAATCCCGCTCCCGCCGGGTTTTTATTCTCCGACCAGCCAAAAAACCGGCGTTGTGCAAATCCCGCCGGCAGCCTCTGAAAACAGCAGGCGCCGGCGGGATTTCATTATATTTTTCTTACAACAAATCTCCGGCCTGGATGGGCCGAAGTCCCGCCGACGTGGCCACGGGTCACGTCGGCGAAAAACAGAGTAGCTTTAAAACGGCGCCAACCATTGATGATGGTTGACGCCGTTCAGTGTCCGAGGGCGAGCGCGGGGGGGGTTGCGGCGTTGGGGGGGTTGGCGGAATTGGGGGGGGTTGCGGCGTTGGGGGGGTTGCGGCGTTGGGGGGGGTGCCGGCGTTGGGGGGGGTTGCGGCGGTGGGGGGGGTTGCGGCGTGGGGGGGGGGTTGCAGCATTGGGGGGGCTGCGGCGTGGGGGGGGGTGCGGCATTGGGGGGGAGTTTGCGGCGGTAGTGGTGGTGGGGGGGTTGCGGCGTGGGGGGGGGCTGCGGCGTTGGGGGGGTTGCGGCATTGGGGGGGGTTGCGTGTTGGGGGTTGCGGGCGTTGGGGGGGATGTTAGCGGCATTGATGGGGTGTTGCGGCGTTGAGGGGGGTTGCGGCGTTTGGGGGGGGTTGGCTGGCATTGGGGGGGGTTGCAGGCGTTGGGAGGGGTTGCGGGCGTGGGGGGGTTGCGGCGTTGGGGGGGTTGGCCGGGTTGGGTGGGTGTTGCGGCAGCTATTTGGGGGGGATTGCCGGCGTTGAGGGGGGGTGTGCGGCGTTGAGAGAGGTGGGGGTATCCGGCGTTGAAGGGGGGGGGTTGCGGCGTTGAGAGAGGGGGGGTACCCGGCCGTTGAGGGGGGGGAGTTGAACGGGCTGTTTTGAGAGGGGGGGTACCAGGCGTTGAGAGAGAGTGGGGCGGCGTGGAGGGGGGTAGGGGTGGTGGGGAGGGGGGTAGGTTGGTGGTGGGGGGTGAGTGGGGGAGGGGGTTAGAAGGGTGGTGGGGAGGGGGGGTAGGGGGCGTTTGGAGGGGGTAGGGGTTGCGTGATGGTGTGTAGGGGTGGGTGAGGGGGTGTAGGGGCGTTGGAGGGGGTAGGGGTGGTGAGGGGGGAGTGGGTGTAGGGGGCAAGGGCGGCGTGCAGAGGAGGCGACGGGGTGTCTGTTGGCCTCCGGCCATCCGTCGCCCCCCCCCGTCGGCATGCCGCGGGCCCCCTACCCAATCCCCCTACCCCCTCCAACTGCCGCCCCCTCATTCCTCTCAATTGCAGGTAACTCCCTCCCCTCATTCTCTCCTCCTCTCAACGCAAGTGCCGCAACCCCCTCCTCCCCCCTCTTCCTCTCAACGCAGGTAACCACCCCTTCTCCCTCTCCTTCTCAACTTAACGCCGCAAAACCCCTCCCTCCTCCTCTTCTCTCTCAACTCAACACCGTAACCCCCCTCTCTCTCCTCCTCAACATCAACACGCGTTAACCCCCCTCTCCTCTCCTCGCAACTCAACGCCGTAACCCCCTCTCCCCCCTCTCCTTCTCAAACGCAGGTTAACCCACCTCTCCCCTCTCCCTCTCCTCTCAACGCCACAAACACCGCCCACCCCTCCCTCCCTCTCCTCCCCTCCCTCTACCCTCTCCCCCTCCCTCCCCTCTCCCTCTCCCTCCTCCCTCCCTCTCCCTCCCTCCTCCCTACTCCTCTCACCTCATCCCCCTCCTCCCTCCCTCCCTCCTCCCCCTCTCCCTCCCTCCTCTCCCCCTCTCACTCTGCAACACCCCACCACAAACGCCGGGTCTCTCTCTTCTCCTCTCCCCCGCCCCCTCCCCAAAGGCCCGGGTCTCTCTTTATCTCTCCCCCCCCCCAAACGCCGGGGTCCTCTCCCTTCTCCTCCCCCCCCCCAAAGACGCCGGGTCTCTCTCTTCTCCCCCCCCACCCACAATGCCGGGTCTCTCCTCTTCTCCCCCCCCCCCCCAAAACGCCGGGTCTCTCTTTCTCCTCCCCCCCCCAAACGCCGGGTCTCTCTCCTCCCCCCCCCCCCCCCCAACGCCGGGTCTCTCTTCCTCCCCCCTCCCCTCCCCAACGCCGGGTCTCTCTTCCCCCCCCAACGCCGGGTCTCTCTTCCCCCCCCCCCCCCAACGCCGGGTCTCTCTTCCTCCCCCCCCCCCCCAAACCGCTGGGTCTCTCTTCCTCCCCCCCCCCCCCCCCCCCCAACGCCGGGTCTCTCTTCCTCCCTCCCCTCCCCAACGCCGGGTCTCTCTTCCCCCCCCCAACGCCGGGTCTCTCTTCCTCCCCCCCCCCCAACGCCGGGTCTCTCTTCCTCCCCCCCCCCCAACGCCGGGTCTCTCTTCCTCCCCCCCCCCCAAACCGCTGGGTCTCTCTTCCTCCCCCCCCCCCAACGCGGGTCTCTCTTCCCATCCCCCCCCAACGCCGGGTCTCTCTTCCCCCCCCCCCCCCAAACGCCGGGTCTCTCTTCTTCCTCCTCCCCCCCCAACGCCGGGTCTCTCTTCCTCCTCCTCCCCCCCCCCCCAAACGCCGGGTCTCTCTCCCCACCACATAAACGCCGGGACTCGCCAGTTCCGCAGCGGGTGAAACTGACGTGTATCGCGTCAGTCCGCTGCTGGCCCTTTCGGGAACGGAGATTACCAGCTTAAAAGAAGGCCCTGATGCCGGAGTCACCCGCACCGCTTTTTCCCGCCGGAAATGGGCGTCACGTCGGTCCGCGGAGAATTTCGCCCCATATGACAAACCCCTTGGGCGCGATTCTCCGCTCCCCATGCCGGGTGGGAGAATCGCGGGAGGGCCGCTCTGGCACCCCCCGCAATTCTCCCACCCCCCCCCCACCCCAAAATCGGCTTGGAGAATCGGCGCTCGCCGTTTTTCCAGGCGACCGGCGATTTTCCAGCCCGAATGGGCCAAGCGGCCTGACGACCCCGACGAGTTCACGCTGGTGGCAACCACACCTGGTCGCTGCCGGCATAAACAGCGCGCGACAGGTAAGTGTGGGGCCTGTGGGGGGCATAGAGGGGATCGAGGACCAGGGGCGTGCTCAGGAGGGGACTAGCCCGCGACCGGTGCCCACCGATCGTCGGACCGGCGTCTGTAAACGACGCACTCTTTCCCCTCCACTGCCCCGCAAGATCAAGCCGCCACGTCTTGCGGGGCAGCGGAGGGGAAGACAGCAACCGTGCATGCGCGGGTTGGAGTCGACCAACCTGCGCATGCGCGGCTGACGTCACTCTCGGCGTGCCGCTTTGACGCGAGCGTCAAGGCCCGGTGCCGAGCTTCCCACAACGCCGCTCCTAGCCCCCCGGGGTGGGGGGGGGAGAATAGGGGGCGAGGAGCGGCCTCCGGCGTCGGCCGTTGTGGAGAATTTTGCCCCTTATCTCTGAAATCAACCTTGTGAACCTCCTCTGAACTCCTCCAATGCTTTCCTCAAATAACGGGACCAAAACTGTGCACAATGCTCCAGGTATGGTCTCACCAATGGCTTGAAGGGTTGTTTACATAGAACATAAAGGGCAGAAGGAGGCCATTCGGCGCATCGAGTCTGCACCGACCCACTTAAACTCTCACTTCCACCCTATCCCGTAACCCAATAACCCCTCCTACCCTTTTTGGTCACTAAGGACAATTTATCATGGCCAATCCACCTCACCTGCACATCTTTGGACTGTGGGAGGAAACCCATGCACACACAGGGAGAACGTGCAGACTCCGCACAGACAGTAACCCAGCGGGGAATCGAACCTGGGACCCTGGCGCTGTGAAGCCACAGTGCTATCCACTTGTGCTACCATGCTGGTTTATTCCTGTTCCTATTTATTAGATTATTATATTCTCTCTTACTTTGTGTTTATTCATCAGTCAGAATTTTCCCAGCCTCATTGAGGTAGCCCTGGAGGCGAGGTTGGATAGGAAATTTTGAAAAGGAAAATGCCGGGCCAGCTTCCCGATCTTTTCACACTCCCTCACACATTTCCTGGAGTTGGGAGCATGCTGTAATGGCAACACTCCAAACAGTATGGACAGATCATTAAGGCAAATATTGATGTAATCGTAGGCATTTCTCAAATTAAGTGCAATTTTGTCAAAGTGCAGGAGGCCCATTTCTTTGTCTGCAGTATGAGCAGAACAGGAGTTCAAAGTGCCAAGATATGAAATGAAATTTTGACTTTGAAGGACCAAAATGGCGATCCTAAGACCATTTGGCTGCAAACGCTGCCAGTCACATCATGTCTGCATTTTGTGATGCCACCTCCTGCTCCATTCAGATCAGCAGTATACCATCTTCATAGCAATGCTGCTAATTGCCCTTCACTGTGGGTGCTCTGATTGGCCCTCCTTCCCCCTCAACTTGCCTTCCAACCCTAATATCAAGCAAAGGCAGAGGCTGCCTACTAATTGGAGGCCTCCAAGAAATCTAGCTGGCAGAAGTCTATTGAAACACATGGGTCCATGCCTGGAATGTTAACCCTATTATCAAAGGGCTTCCATCAAATTAAAATATTACACCCTATGTTAATGTGACAAATGTAAACTATCCCTGATTGTCTCACTTGACTTGTCTCCAGCCTCTGACATGACCATCCTCCTTCAATATCACTCTGCCATTGTGCAGCTGGGTGGAACGGCACTTCCCTTGGCTCCCGTAACAGACTTCCCGAACAGGCGGCGGAATGTGGCGACTAGGGGCTTTTCACAGTAACTTCATTAGAACCCTACTTGTGACAATAAGCGATTTTCATTTGATCATTTCATTTTCCATTCTTATTTCCCAAACTGTAACCAGAGAATTGCTTGCATTGACTTATCTTTGCATTCCCAATCATTGGGGGAAATTCTCTGGCTGCATTGCGCCCGGCGCCAATCCCCCAATGTTGGCAGAATTGCAGGAAAGCCATGAAATGGGATTTGCATCGTACACAAAAGTTTCCGATTCTCCCAACCCACTCCAGCTGGCGCAATAAGGATCTCGCCCAGAAAGGGCGAGAAACTGATCGCAGCTAATTTGCAATCATTTTAAACCCCTTAGTGAGATTTAAGTCAAATACAGCAGCCTCCCAGTAGTCTCCTGCCCCATCTTAGTGTGAAGTCACCCAGGTTCGAATCACTACTCGCCCTTAAAAGTGGAGACCAGGTGCCATGGATTCCGAGGGGGGGCTAAGGAGGTGAGTAGCTCTCTCCACTTACCTCCAGGGAGCACAAGGGCACAGCAGCCGCTGGCCAGATGCCATGGAGTGGGGGGGCTTCAAGGGAACTGGGGATTGGGGGACTCAAGCTGCGCTGGAGAGGGCCAGGTTGGGGTTTCCCCTGGGATAGGGATGGCTTTGGGTCTCTTTGGCCTGCTTTCTTTCATGTTCAACACCCCGTAACAGGGCAAAGTACAGCTGCAGTCTGACCATCCTAAAATCCTCCCACAGAACACAACTATTCTGCAGCTTGTATCTTGGAGAAGTATTTCATTTCCGTTGAAGTCTCAATAGACTCTTGTTTCAATATTTCAGTATACCTTCTTTTATCCCTTTGAACATGGGGCGCGATTCTCCGCCCCCCACGACGGGTCGGAGAATAGCGGGAGGGCCTTCCCGACATTTTTCCCGCCCTCCCGCTATTCTCCCCCCCCCCGCTATTCTCCCCCCTCCCGCTATTCTCCGCCCCAACTCCCGACACGAATCGCTGCCGCCGTTTTTTTTACGGCCGGCAGCGATTCACAGCTGATAGATGGGCCGAAGTCCCAGCCCTTTATGCTGTTTTTACGAACGGCAAACACACCTGGTCTGGCCGTTCGTAAAAACGGCGGGAACAACTCGCTTTTTATAACCATGGCACCGATTGGCACGGCAGTACCATGGCCGTGCCAAGGATGCCATGGGCCCGCGTATCGCGTCAGTCAGCTGCTGGCCCCTCCGGGAACGGAGAATAGCGGCCTAAAAGAAGGCCCCGACGCCGGAGTCATCTACACCGATTTTTCTCGCCGGAAATCGGCGTTACGACGGTCTGCAGAGAATTTCGCCCCAGAATCGGTTCCCGGTCGGGAAGGGGCGCGCTGGCGTCAAACCCGCCCGGGTTTGACGCCAGCCTTACGATTTCTCCCGTTTGGGAGAATCGCGCCCTTGGTTGTTTACATTGAATTTCACACCCTGTTGACTTTTGCAAACTTCTTCATTGACAGCTGAAGACTTTCTCAAAGGAGGGGTTAGCTTTATTTTTATCGTACTTCACGGTCCATTAACTCTGAAGTGCTTCCTAGAAAGAGAAGGTGCTCCGACTGAGTGCCATTTTATTCTTAGCGGATTTTTCCTACCCTGATGTGCTCCAGAGAAAGAGCAGGTTCTCTATCTGACAGCAATTTTTTTTGACTAGATCTTTTTCAACCTCTGATGCCTGAATAGCATGCTTGCACTGGAAATAATTTTCCACCATAAAAGCAGATGGCACTCAGACATTAAAATGCAAAGGTTCCTCAATGAGGACTTGAATTTTGGGGTACTTGAGATGCATGCAAGCATGAAGGAAATTAAAATAATCAATGCAACACTTGGCTGTCTGGAAGCTATTACCTTGTCAATTACAGCCTACTACCAGAAGCTATTACTCTTTTAAAGTGAATAGAAGCCTCACAGATCAAAGGATCTGAGGAGGTTTAAAGCCTTGTGATGTGGTTTTGGTTTTCTGTGAAGTAACAGCCGCTGTTTTCTACACCTCTGTCTGAGTTAACAGATGTAAGGAACAGGCAAGTGAAAAAGCAATGATGTTTCACGATTTCTGCTTGGACTGCTCTTTAGCTTCCAGGCAGGAATGACTGAAGGGATGGCGGAGGTGGTCATTGACAGGGGGGGTCTCTGATATGGGGATGTTTGATGGGGGTCTCTGATATGGGGTGGGGGACCTGATGGAGTCTCTGCTGGGGGTTTCTGATGGGGGTTTGGTGCCGGTCAAAAAGGGGGTCAGATCACCCTCATGTGTGCATGCCATGGAAAGAGTAGGGTGACCCAGCAATTCCCGTGGTGGCAGATGGGGTGGGTGCCTCAACTTGTCTGCAGGGGCGTGAGAGGACAGGATTTGTCTTGTAGGGGGAGGGGGGGGGGGGTCAGCGGCTGGAACTCACTATCAGGCCACCCTATTGGAGGCCCAATAGCGGGATTCAGAACGGAATCCCTCAAACTCTTCGCCATGCATAAATCTGCATGTCAAGGGAGAATTAATCGCTCCTGGGTGTCGCTCCTAGCAAGGAGCTTCTCAGATCTGGCGGGAGAACATAAGTCACCCAAACAGAGAATTCCACCCAATATTTACAGGTCCTTCCGGCTTAAAGTCTCATCACTGTGACTGGATCAGGTGTTGCTCACAGGCTCTGTGCTCCATTATGCACAGTCTAAATTACTCTGACTGTCCTGCAGAACAGACTATCGGGTGTAAAAGCTCCATAAGTGTGTACATTTTATTTGAACTGATATTTTTAAGATACAGCTTTTCAAAAATATCGTTTCATGGTGTTTGGGTGTCACTGGCTCAGTAAGCATTTATTGCCCATCCCCAATTATTCTTGAAGTTTAATGAAGGCCCAGAGTTCATAGGGATTCATTTATTCTGCTGTGTAAAAGCCAGTAATGGTTGCAGATATAAATAGGCATCTGTTTTTATAAATAGGCACAGTGAACAAATAGAAAAGGGGTGGAATTCTCTGCTCCCGGGAACAATCGGGAGGGCCGTCGTGAACTCGGCCGAGTTTCACAAAGGCCTTGGAGGCCACTCCTCGCCCCCTATTCTCCCCTCCCGGCGGGGCTAGGAGCGGCGCTCCGTAACTCTCGGCCGCCGGGCGGCCCGCCGAGAGTGACACGATGGCGGCGCCAATGTGACGTCAGCTGCGCATGCGCGGTGGCCGTCTTCCCCCTCAGCCGCCCCGCAAGATGTGATGGCTTGATCTTGCAGGGCGGCGGAGGGGAAATAGTGCGTCTGATTGAGACGGCGGCCGACTATCGGTGGGCACCGATCGCGGGCCTGTCCCCTCCTGAGCACAGTCGTGGTGCTCATTCCCCACCAGGCCCCCTACAAGCCCCAAAACGGGCATCTCACGGCCATTTCACGATGGCAGTGACCAGGTGTGGTTGCTGCCGTCGTGAAACGGTCGCGAACGGCAGGCCGCTCGGCCCATCCAGATCGGAGAATCGCCGGTCGCCGTGAAAAATGGCGAGCGGCGATTCTTCCGAGCGGAGGGTGGGAGAATCGCGGGGGGTAGCCAGGGGGTCGTGAAATTAGTCGGGGGGCCCTCCCGCGATTCTCCCACCTGGCGTGGGGAGCGGAGAATCGCGCCCAAGATATTTCCATCACTTTCTCTTTTTCTCTGCTATTGTATCTGGAGAAGTACCAGACTAAGCAGCTCCTGCTGATAGATATCTGTATGGCATCAACCTTCCCTTCCTGAAACGTGACTGAGCTGCTGAGCACAATCACACTCTGTTGTTGTGATTCATACTGAAGTAGATAATTACATTTGAGGGATGATCTATATATTTATTTTGGTGCAGTGAAGTATACTCTGCTGTTTTTTCCAAATGAAAGATTCAAATAGTTGAAAGATCTTCATTGCTATTTGCATGCTGTGGTGACGATGATTGCAGTCACCTGTTGGTCTTTTTTCTGTAGGTCGGGATTTTCCAGTCCTGTCCACCGCCGGCATCGTCGGAGCCGCTGAAAGTCAATGGACTTTTGGTTGGCCCATCACATTCCCTGTGGCAATTCCCACCTAGGTGGGGTGGGAGAATCCCGTCTTTTTCATAACTTTTCAAAGCAATTAGCTCTGTGGCTGGAGTTGTAGGAGCAAAACATACCAACCTGGTGATATGATGGTAACATCTTGCATTTATATGGTGCCTTTCATGTAATAAAACATCCAAAGACGCTTTAGAGTTACTGAGCAGAATTTACACAAAATGACATAAGGACATATTAGGGCAGACGGTCAAAAGCTTGCTCATAAAAAAATATTTTAAGGAACATCTTAAACGAGGAAAGAGAGGTAAAGAGTCCGTGAGGTTTACAGGGAAAATTCAAGAGCTCAGGGTCTTGGCAGCTGCAGGCGTCGCTGCCAGAAGTGGAACAATTATAATCAGAGATACTCATGAGGCCTGAATTAGAGGAGCAGATTTATCTCAGAGGACTGTGGGCTGAAGTGGAGTACAGAGGTCAAAAGGACAACACTATTTGAAGTTACATGATGAGAACTTTAAAATCAAGGGACAGGATTCACCGAAATCGCCGAATTGGCCCGACGCCAAGAATAGCGCGAACCCTTCCGGCATCGGGCCGCCCGGAAGGTGCGGAATCCCCTACCCGGCTGGAGCGAGTTGGCACATGCACGGGAGCGCCAGCGTGTGCTGGCGTTATCCCAGCGCGTGCGCAGGGGGGTTCGTCTCCATGGTGGAGGTCCACAGCAGCCGGTGTGGAGGGAAAGAGTGCCCCCACAGCACAGGCACGCCCGCGGATCGGTGGGCCCTGATCGTGGGACAGGCCACCGTGGGGGCACCCTCCAGGCCAGATCCCCCCGCGCCTCCCCCGAGGACCCTGGAGGCCGCCCGCAGAGCCAGATCCCGCCGGTAAGTACCAGGTCTAATTTACGCCGGCGGGACCGGCCTAAAATGGGTGGCCGCTCGGCCCATCGCAGGCCGGAGAATTACCGGGGGGATGGGGGGGGGGCGCTGCCATCGGCCACCAACTGGCGCGCCGCGATTCCCGCCCCCGCCAAAACCCCGGCACCGGAGAATTCGGCAGCTGGCTGGGGCGGGATTCACGCCGCCCCCCGGCGATACTCCGGCCCGGTGGGGGGTCGGAGAATCCCGCCCTATGATTCTCTATGAGGTTCATCTCGGAGTCAAACTGTCTAGTCCAGCTTCAGACAGTTGTCAAAGAGAGTTAAGGGCGCGATTCTCCGCAAATGCGGAGAGTCGTGAAGGCTGCCGTGAAACTGGCCGTGTTTCACGGCAGCCTCCGTGCCCCCTCCCGGGACCCGATTCTGCTCCCCGGTCGGGGCTAGCAGCGGGGTCCCGTGAACCACGGCATCGCGGGCTTAGCGAACTTCGCTAAGCCCGTGCGCCAAGGGTAACAGCGGCTGATGCGCACGATGACGTCAGCCGCGCATGCGCGGATTGGACGGCTCCAACCCGCGCATGCGCGGATGACGTCATCACGCATATGCGTGAAACCCGCGCATGCATGGGCCGTTATGCCCCTCAGCCGCCCCGCAGATTGATCCAGCGGGGCGGCAGAGGAACAAAGAGTGCGCGGGGTTTGGACCCGCTGCCCGCGATCGGTGCCCACCGATCGCAGGCCCATGCCACCCTTGGCACGGCCGTGGTGCAGCCATGCCAATCGGTGCCATGGTTCTCAAGAACGGCACTTTGCGGCCGTTTTCACGAACGGTGAGAGCAGGTGTGTTGGAGTTCGTGAAAACGGCCGTAAAGGCCTGGGAACTCGGCCCATCGAATAGGGGAGAATCGCTGCTCGCCGTAAAAAAAACGGTGAGCAGCGATTCGTATCGTGGGGCAGCCGTGGTTGGGGGAGAATAGCGGGAGGCCAGGAAAAATGTCGGGAAGGCCCTCCCGCTATTCTCCGACCTGTTGTGGGAGGCGGAGAATCGCGCCCATGGAGTCAGTTGTTAGTGAATCATTTAAACTTCATGATATGAGAGAAAGAGTTTGAACTGATCCTGAAGTAGGAGAATACTATTATGGTGATTTCAGTTCATTACAATTAATTTATCGTTTACATTTTTTTCATTTTATAAGATAAAACTGTGTTGGAAATATAACTCCCTGGAAATTGAAAGTATTATTAAGATGAAGTTGGAATTTTACCCGTTGGCTTCCACTCCAAACCCATCAACTATAACTATCTGGGTTACAGACACCAGGAATATGATTCACCCAATCCACATGTAAACTGCCAATGTCCTTCTTCACATCTTCAAATTAGACTCCCTTGATGCCATGGGAACCTGATTGCCAGTTTACAGAATTGTTACCGTGCAGAAGGAGGACATTCGGCCCATTGTTTCCACACCAACTCTCCAAATGACCATTATGACTGAGTGCCAGTCTCCGGCCTTTCTCCCATAACTTTGCACATTGTTTCAAATCAAATAATCATCCAGTACCCTCATGAATTCATCGATCGAACCTGCCTCCACCATACGTCCAGGTCGTGCATCCTAGACCCAAACCACTCACTGTATGAAAAAGGTTTTTCTCACATCCCATTTGCTTCTTTTGCAAATCACTTTAAATCTATTCCCTCTCATTCTTGATCCTTTTATGAGCAAGAGCAGATTCTCCCTATCTACCCTGTCCAGCTCCATCATGATTTTGAACACCTGTATCAAGTCTCTTCTCAGCCTTCTCCTTTCCAAGGAGAACAATCCCAACTTCTCCAGACTATCCTCATAGCTGAAGTTTCTCATCCTTGGAACCGTTCTTGTAAACCTCTTGAGATACCCTCAATTACGACACAGGAGAGAAGATTGGTAATTCAAAGGCTTTAGTCATCAGAGAACTGAACAGCTGCCGAGAAGTGTGCTCACCACATGCTGCCGAGTGAACCTCACCTTATATACCGTTTCCTCGGGGCGGAGTCAGAGGCGGAGTCCCCCAGGGTTCCAAGCCCAGTCTTAAAGGGCCAATGTATTAAAGGCAAGGTTCAGTTACAGCAGTTACTAATACCATTCATCACACCTCTTCTGCACTCTCTCCACTGCGTTCACATCTATCCTAAAATGTGGCGCCCAGAACTGTAACAATACTCCAACTGAGGTCTAATGCCTTGTATAAATTCAGCACAATCTCTTGCTCTTGTGCTGTGTGCTCCTGTTCATGAAGACAAGGATGCTAAATGCTTTATTAACTGCTCTCGCCACCTGTCCTGTAGCCTTTTGCACATATACACTCAGGTCTCTCTGCTCCTGCACACCCTTTAGAGTTGTACCCCTTATTTTATATTGTCTCTCCATGTTCTTCTGACCAAAATGAATCACCTCACACTTTGCTGCATTGAACTTCATCGATCACTTATCTGCCCATTGCACCAACTTGTCTTTGTACTTTGAAGATCTATACTGTTCTCCTCAACAGAAGTTCTGTAGAAAAGAGATACTGACTCAAATATTAACTGTTTCTCTCTCCACAGATGCTGCCAGACCTGCTGAGTTTATCCAGCATTTTCTGTTTTTATTTCAGAGTTCCAGCATCTGCTGTATTTTCCTTTTAATCTCAGTTGAAATATCATCCCAGTAGTTACATAAAATATTGCAGCTATAAAACATTCAAATGATTTGTTACGGTTACTCCAGATGTTTTCTCGGTAGCCGAGCCAGCATTGAGGCTCCCTGCAAGAAAAAGTGACATTAAAGGAGAAATAATAGTGTTACAATCTGAGTTCTTGCAGACTGGAGCTAAAACAGGAGATTAAACTGGAGAGAGCACCTCAGTAACAGTAAGAACTGCACAAAGCAAATGGACGGCAAGTGTTAAATCCAGACGTTTGTCTGATATTCCAAGCTGTTTCCCCATCAATTTATCCTCTACAATCAATGGCTTATTTTAGGGCAACTTTTTAGTGTTTCCAAATAAGTTTCATACAGTAAACCTGTGGCAAACTATATAAACATTGTGTTGTCCGCACTTAATAAAGGACCTGAAGGTGTTATTTGACAGGTTCTATTCAGTATTCCCCAGTTTGTGACGAAGGAAACAAATTATTTCCTGTCTTAGAACAACAATGTTGCCAAAGGTTGGAAAATTATTTTTGTTTTAATTCTTCCAGAAGAGAACAGAGTTTTGACACATCAACATACAAAAAACCCGACTATTAACTCAGACTTTTAAAAATTGAGTTTGGTGATTGTGAGGCAGTGTCACTTTAAAATAGTCACTGTGACAATTGATTTGCCGACCTTTCAAGTTTCAAATCATTGCTTGTCAGCGTGGCAGAAATATAGCTTCCTGGTCACCATTACTGACCTTGAATTACTTTTTTTAGCAATGCCTACTTTGTCAACCTGCAGAGGTTGCCTCACAAAAAAATTTATGTTTTTTTTATTATTTCCAGGTGTTGCACAAACCTAAAATGTTACAAAATCAGTTCCTACAGAATTACCTGATCTTGCCTGGTTGTTGTGCAAAAAAGGTAACGTAAGTCAGATGGCTTTGATATTTATCTTGCGAAATGTTTCCAGCATTCTCCGATCATATAGATAAATAAATCATTCAGTTTAGAACTGGAGTGCAATTTAACACAGGAAGTGTCAAGAATGAATTTCACAAACAACAGGAGCTTTTCCGTTGTCTTAGCTGCAGCCATCAAACCTAAACTCAGTCATGAGAGGAGCAGTAAGTGGGGGCGAGATTCTCCGGACTCACGACGGTTCGGAGAATAGCGGGCGTCGGAAATTTTTACGGCGACGCTGTTCCGACGCCCTCCCGCTATTCTCCGAACCCCGCAAAATCTCGGAGTCGCCATTCCCGACAAACGCCTCCTTCCCGTCCCCGACACGACCAGAATCGCCACTGATAGCCCCCCCCCCCCGCTATTCACCGGCCCAGATGGGCCGAAGTCCCGACGTCATGGCGCCCTGTTTGCACGTCGTGAAACACACCTGCTTTTTAAGTTCGTCAACCAGTCGTGCTGGCTGACGACTGCTTGGAGGAGGTTAGCGCACCGCTCAGCGCACCGCTCAGCGCACCACTCAGCCCACCGCTCAGCCCACCGCTCAGCCCACCGCTCAGCGCACCGCTCAGCGCACTGCTCAGCGCACCGCTCGAGTCTGTCCACAACGGGGAAGGCATCCCTGAGAACGGGAGGGGGGGTCCAGAGCGGGGGCAGTGGGGGAGACGGGGGAGGCAGTGGGGGAGACGGAGGGGGCAGTGGGTGAGACGGAGGGGGCAGTGGGGGAGACGGAGGGGGCAGTGGGTGAGACGGAGGGGGCAGTGGGGGAGATGGAGGGGGCAGTGGGTGAGACGGAGGGGGCAGTGGGTGAGACGGAGGGGGCAGTGGGGGAGACGGAGGGGGCAGTGGGTGAGACGGAGGGGGCAGTGGGTGAGACGGAGGGGGCAGTGGGGGAGACAGAGGGGTCAGTGGGGGAGGCAGTGGGGGAGGCAGTGGGGGAGATGGAGGGGGGGGTTAGGTAGAGAGTGAGCCGTCCAACCCCGTAACAAAATGTCTGCCAGCGTGCCATGGCGTGCCGGTCACGAGGACAAGGCCGCTGGTTGCCCTGTGGCTTCCGGACACAGGCCACTGACGCACCCGTGAGGAGGACATAGTTTACTGGCCGTTGGATGCAGAAAGTGACCAGGGGTTAGGCTGCCCGCGTGTCAGCAGCGCGACCAGGCCACCAGGACACACAGGTATCCCGTGGCAGGCGGCTGCCGAGGTGTCGACTAACCTCCGTCTAACATGTCCCGTTTCTCTGCCCCCCACCACCCTTCTGTAGGTTAGCACAATGTATGTGAACAGAACGGCTATGTTCTGCGCAGTGGTTGGGGCCGCTGCACTGCATTTGGAGATGCAGCAGCATCCACACCCACAACCCGCAGTGGATGCAGGGCCAGCTGCAGCAGCAGAGGGAAGGGCTGAGGAGTTGCCAGTCGTCGAGCAGCATGGGGAGGAGGAGGAGGAGGAGGAGGAGGAAGAGGAAGAGGAGAGAGTGAGGGTGCAGCCACGGCGCCAGAGGCGACGACCAAAGCCGAGGGTGTACCGTGTCCGGGTCTCTTTCCTAACAATGCCGGACATCACCTGCAGGAGAAGACTCCGGCTGAGTAGGCAGACGGTGATACATATCTGCCAACTCCTGTCGCACCTCGCCCCACGTGGAACGGGGGGAGGACACGCGATCCCGGTTGCCATCAAGGTGACGGTCGCTCTTAACTTCTATGCGACCGGCTCCATCCAGTCTCCGAGCGGGGACCTCTCCAGGATCTCCCAGTCATCGGTCCACAGGTGCATCCGGGATGTGACCGATGCCCTCTATGCCATCGCGGACCGCTACATCACCTTTCCCGAGGACCGAGCAAGTCAAGATTCACGAGCTCGTGGATTTGCCAACGTGGCCAGGATACCGAGGGTGCAGGGGGCAATCGATTCTGTTCACGTCGCCATGCGCCCGCCTGCAGGGGACAGGGAGGTGTTCACAAACAGGAGGGGGACATACTCCATGAATATCCAGGTGGTATGCGACCCCCACATGAGGATCATGAACGTCTCTGCAAGGTTCCCAGGGAGTGTGCATGACTCCTACATACTGGCTCAGTCGTTCATCCCTGCGATGTTTGAGAGACGTCCACCCCGGCTGAGGGGCTGGTTACTAGGCGACAGGGGTTATCCGCTGAGGTCTTGGCTGATGACGCCTATACGGAGGCCTCAGACCAATGCGGAAACATGATACAACGAGGCCCATGCAGCAACCAGGGGTGTGGTGGAGCACTGCCTTGGGCTCCTGAAGATGAGATTCAGGTGCCTGGCCCGCTCCGGAGGGGCCCTGCAGTACCAGGCCGAAAGGGTCGCTCGCATTGTAGTGGTCTGCTGTGCGCTGCACAACATCGCGATGCAGAGGGGAGATGACCTGCTGCAGGAGGCGGAGAGAGAAGCTAGTGGCAGTGGTGCCAGCACAGAGGAGGAGGAGGAAGAGGAGGAGGAGGAGGAGGAGGAGGAGGCTGGCAGAGTGGCGGGCGCAGCACGCAGACACGACCCAGGTGCTGGTGATGTCCAGGAGGCGGCACGACAGACCCGGCGAGGACGGCGGGCACGCGACGCCTTGGTGGCAGCACGGTTCACGCATCGCATGTGACGTCCCCGCTGAACACCAAACCACCATCTGCATCGCTAGTCGTGCAGAGGGTCAACACACAACTTCCACCACCACAAACCCTCCCACCCCCTCTCAGTGTACACTGCTCCACTTCGACATCACCCTTATCACTGGGTCCAGACGGTATGGCACAACATTGATGGCTGTGTCAGTGGGTGTGATCAGTGCCATGTGGAATGATGACAGCCTGCTCTGCGATGAGCTGTGAGCTCAGAATCGTTAGAGAGAGTCTGACCCATGGCAATAGCTGAACCATCCACCTTGATGGCCGCTGAGATCGTCACGGACACTCCATCACGTGCCCGCGTGGGCTAGCTGTGGGAGGGGGTAGGGGCAGGGACTGCACACCCGGCACCGAGGTTTCACCACTCGTCAACCCCAGCGACACTCGGTCACTATCACGATTCCTGTGGCTGTGGAACAATCACACGGTATTACAAGTAAGGTGGAACAGTGCGTTTAATGTTAACAATTATTTACAGGTGCCCTAGCCCCTACAACTAAACTGTGCCCTTCACCCGTGCCAACTTACTCAGTGTCTATCTTACTTGCCTTACAGGCCCTACCACTACGTCTACGTGACTCCCCAGATGATACAGCAGGAGTGGAGGAGGATTGCTGCGAATCGCCCCCCTCGACTCGTTTCTCCTTGGCTAAGCGTTTCCTGGGGCGACCCGGCCTTGATGGGCCAGGCTGCTCTGCGGGCGACTCAGGTGACATTGTGCCACCCTGCTTTGCCTGCTGCCCACCCGATGCACCAGGGATGGGACGGGGGGAGGCCGAGAATTCCGGGACGTCCCGTGATGGCTTTAATGGGACGGACCCCGAAACCTCCTCCTCCCTCGGGGAGCCCGGTGGCCCCCGGGCGTCACTTTGGGACAGAGGTGCGAGCGGGGAGGTGCCCCGTCGCACCACCGACACCTGGCGCTGCCAGTCCTGGAGGCTTGCAACGGTATCCACCAGGATCCGAAGGTTCACAGAGACGGAGTCCAGGGAGTTAGACATTCCCGCCAGGGACTGTGCGATCTCAACCTGTGTGTGCACGACGCCATCCAGCACATGTGTCAGGCGGTTGATGCTCTCGGCGACTGACTGCTGCGACTGGCCAATGACCTGCTGAGACTCGGCCAAGGCCCGCAGGGCGCCGGCAATGTCGTTTTGGCTCTGGCACATTGCTGCCTGTGAGAGGGCAACCCTGTCCAGGGCCGAGGATGGCGCGTGCATATTAACCCCAATGCCTTGCATAACCTGACCCATTGCCTCCACCGCGGATGCCATCCGTGCGGTGTCGGACTGGGTCTCTGCCATGAGCGGCACCACTCCCTGCTCTTGGACGCGGTTCGACTCCTCTAACAGCGTCTGCAGAGCCAGGAAGGCAGCCCTCTTCCCGTCATTGTTTCCCTGGGTTTCTTGAGGCATCGGCTGTGCGGGTGGGTTGAGAAACTCCAGGAACTCAGAAAACGTCTGGGAGCCAGCTGCATCCTGGGCCTGGTCTGGCCTCCGCGGGTCCGGGCCCTCGGTTGCTCCGACCTCCACCTGCTGTACCTGCTCAGCTGTGATGTGCAAACCAGACTGTGACCCAGGAGACTCATCACTAAATAGGCCCGCCGGGGTGTGTGTCTCCGGGATGATGGATGTTGTGGGAGATAGCAGTGCCGCAAGCCCGAGGTTTTCAGTGTTTAGGCCCTCCTCCAGGGTGTGGGGCTGCTCAGCGTCCGGAGGGTTGTCCCTGGCCATTTCTGGTGGTTGTGGTCTTCCAACCCTCTGGGCGTCCTGGTCCGCAGATTGGGTTGGGGAGGATGGGGCTGCCCGCTGATCGGGCACCCTCTGTTGTGCAGCCCCGGGTGAGGTGGCGGCAGATTCTTGTCTCCGTCTGGAGCCAGACGGCCCTGGTCGTTCGGCATCACGTCCTAGGGAAGAGAATGAGACGGGTTATTTAGATTTGCTCGGCAGGCCGCTGGACGGTCCCAGTGGGCAGGGTGTGAAGGGACAGAGGGTGGGGGAGGTGTCCCAGTGGGCAGGGTATGTGAAGGGACAGGGGATGGGGGAGGGGGGTGTTTGTCATGCAGGGTTGTCTCACTTGCTGCAGATCCGCCAACCTCGCATAGCGCGACATCCCGGGTAGCAGACCCCCCAACAAGGTCCAGGGCCCTCTGCTCAAAGGTGGTGAGGGGGTGCAGGTTGGGCGAACCCCCTCCAGTCTTGTGCCGCTCACGGTCGTTGTGAGCGGACTTGGCCTGTTGGGGGAGGGAACATAGGTAGATCATTACAAAACGGCAGGTATCAGCAGGCCGTTCAGATACTGGCACAGTTTGGGGGGTCAAGTTGTCATAAGACGATTGCATCTCTCCTCGGGGCCAGAGCGCTGGGTCTGTGACAACTTTGTGAACCATCCTCAAATAACTCTGCCCCAATCCCCCTCCACCCCCCCCCCCCCCCCCCCCGGGGGGGGGGGGGGGGGGGGGGGGGGGGGGGGGGGTGATTAAGTTAAGGGGGATGGATGGTTGTGACCAGGGGGCACCTTCTTGGCACTTACCCTGGCAGCCCTGGTGAGGTCGTGTAGCTTCTTCCGGCACTGCTCAGCTGAGCGAGGGGCCTGCCCCACAGCACTAACGGCAGCACCCACCTCACGCCAGGCCTGGCGTACCGCGCTGGCAGGTTGGCGATGCCCTCTCTGCGGGCGGATTATGCCCCTCCTCTGCTCAACGACATCGAGCAGCGCTTCTACGTCAGCCTCCACAAACCGAGGAGCAGCTCTCCTCGCCTCCGACATCCTGACCGACAGATTCTGTGGTCGCCCGCGCCTTTTTACGGCGTCACGTGGGCGTGATCGTGTCGTCGCCGCGTTCCATCGTCATCACGCACGTGATTGACGCGGCCGCGTTACTAGCCCATTTCCCGGAAGTGAATACGTCGGGAAATGGAGCCTTCGCGACCGTCGTAAAACGCGCCCGATTTTTACGACGGTTTTACGATTTTCCGCGGGTGCGGAGAATCTCGCCCATGGTATCTGGTGTGAGCAGTTCAGTTACTCGGAGAATATAAGATACAGGTCAGGGAAGAATTCACTGGGGGAATTTGATTTTCTGTGGTTGAAAACTGACATGCACATTTTTCACCACCATCAAACATCTCAAAGTGCTTTAGAGTCAATGAAGAACATTTGAAGCATAGCCAGAAATGTAGGAAATGCGTGGACAGCACAGTGGCGCAGTGGTTAGCACTGCGATCTCACGGCGCCGAGGTGCCAGGTTCAGTCCCGGCTCTGGGTCACTGTCCGTGTAGAGTTTTCACATTCTCCTCGGGTTTGCTTGGGTTTTGCCCCCACAACCCAACGATATGCAGGCTAGGTGATTGGCCACGCTAAATTACCCCTTAATTGGAAAAAATGAATTGGGTACTCTAAATTTATAAAAAAAAGTAATGTAGAAAATGCAACAGTCAATTTGCGCACAGCAAACTCCCACGAACACAACGTCATAATGACTAGGTAATCTGTCTTTGTGATGTTGACTGAGGGATAAATATTCACCCAGACATGAAGGATAACTGCCCTGCTCTTCTTCAAAATAGTGGCGTGGAGTCTTTCACATCCACCTGAGCAGGTGAATGGGGCCTCAGGTTCACATTGTAGCCAAGGACAGCTCTTCCAACAGTGCAGCATTGGAGTGCCAGCCTTAATTTTTGTACTCATGACCTGCGGTGGCACTTGAACCCACTCACCCACTTGCAACTCAGAGGCAATTAGGAGCGCTACTAAATGAGCTATGTCTGACACAGTGTAAAAGAAATGACAGTGAATCAGCAGCCCGTTTTCCATAGAACATAGAACATACAGTGCAGAAGGAGACCATTCAGCCCATCGAGTCTGCACCGGCCCACTTAAGCCCTCACTTCCACCCTATCCCCGTAACCCAATAACTCCTTCTAACC
The DNA here is from genome assembly GCF_902713615.1 of Scyliorhinus canicula. Lineage (NCBI taxonomy): Eukaryota > Metazoa > Chordata > Chondrichthyes > Carcharhiniformes > Scyliorhinidae > Scyliorhinus > Scyliorhinus canicula. The sequence goes on along the minus strand of NC_052155.1, from coordinate 94,855,939 downwards.
TTTTTTGGTCACTAAGGGCAATTTATCATGCCCATCCACCTAACCTGCATGTCTTTGGACTGTGGGAGTAAACCGGAGCACCCGGAGGGAACCCACTCTGACACGGGGAAAACGTGCAGACTCCGTACAGAGAGTGACCCAGCGGGGAATCAAACCTGGGACCCTGGCGCTGTGAAGCCACAGTGCTATCCACTTGTGCTACCTTGCTGCCCATCTCTGCTTTTATTTTCTTTGTTTTTGAATCAAAAGGGGAGTGAGCTATTGTCATAGAAGGATAAGCTTGTTGAAGGCAAGAAACCGATAGCAGAGAGGTTGCAAAGTGATGAGGGAATCAGGTTTAGGGTGAATAGTAATGGACAGTCTTGTGACTGATCCAGTTTTGTGACATTCCTTTAGACCTCATGGATGGTTTCAGGGGAAGACAACACACGCTCAGGAACCTGGCTAGGTAAGACCACCCAGATTAGGACCTACCAAGTGCCTTGACTTCAATGAAAAGTTAAATCAGGTGGGGGTATAAAACCAGCTTTTTATCTGATCTCTTTAGCTTCCTGGTGGGTGGATTTGGTTAAAATTGTCAGCCCATAGAGTTCTGCCAAAGGGACGTGAGAAATATTGGCAACTAATCCACCAAAGACATGCACCTTTTAGAGGAAAGAAAGCTCAGGTGGTATCCTGACACAAATCATATCTACCTGCTCCTGGTCAAGGAATGCAATGAGGAATAATTGAAAAAAGAGAAAAACGTCAGAGAAAGGGCAGCACGGTGGCACGGTGGGTTAGCCCTGCTGCCTCACAGTGCTGGGGTCCCAGGTTCGAACCCGGCTCTCTGTCACTGTCCACGTGGAGTTTTCACATTCTCCTCGGGTTTCCGTGGGTTTCACCTCCACAACACAAAGATGTGCAAGGAAGGCGGATTGGCCACACTAAATTAGCCCTTAATTGGAAAAAATGAATTGGGTACTCTAAATTTATATAAAGAAAATGTCAGAGAACATTCTTTTAATAATTAATCTGGCGGGCCTGATTGGCGATGCAATGATATAATTTTAACCTGTGCACACAAACTGCAGTCAATTTTTCCTGTGTTGACAACATAGCTGCAATGCTGCTGGTTTGTGATCACTTCTCCAATATATTCTACAGAAACTGCCTGAAAGGCTTTGTTTTGTAACTGTGATTATTGCAAGACCAAAAATATCTGTGCAGCAAGCAGCCATACGCCAGCTGCTTCATTAACATTCAAATCATTCAGCAACTTTTGTGAGGGCATTGTAAGTTAATTAGGCAAGGAAGTAAACCAACAACTGTAAAAACACTCCAGCAGAATGAATTGTGGGCATTAAATTAGAAAATTAAATAAACCGTTTTATTTATGAAACTTGCTGAGATTTAAAGGCAAATGGCACAGTGCAACCTCAGCGCAAAGACTATCAGCTCCATTCAGTCAAGTTGATGACAGCTCCATCATATCACCCATTTATCTTATTATTCCCCCACTCCACCTTTCCGGTCCAACATTATCGTGGTGCATTCCTATCGTGTTATGCCATGAAATCCTCGTGCACACTATGATGCTGCTTTATTTATATGAAGTGTCATGGTATTAGTCACTGCCCCATGCAAAATGTTGGCTGAGGTTTTCCACTCCCGATCATGTCAGGCGGGTTTGTCAATAGGAGTGGAAAGTTTTGCAAAAGCTACCAAACCATGTTTCATGCCAATGTAAGTGCATGACACAATTGTCCCCTCCACCTATCAGTGAACATCATTTGAATGCATTTGCATCTAATTATCAGGCCTCCACGCCTGAATCATTCCCACTCCCCACCCCATCAGAAACACTGGCCGGCATTCTCTGTTCTTGTTCACTGCCTCCCCACTGTAAGAGAGAACAGAGAATTTGGCCTCCCGGCCAAAACTTCAATCACTGTCAATGGGACCAGAGATTCCCAGCTGTGAGATTGGAAAGGTACCAGGCAATGGTACCTTTCTCCGCTGTATGGTGCAGGGAGTAGAAAAAATAAAGAGGTGGGTCCCACAACCTAACACTATCTGGAAGGCCTCTGATTCACTTGTTTTTAAAGGCCACCCCAGCACAAAGGAGTTCACCTGGAACCACCTCCACACCACCTCCCTGACACTGTACTGGCACTAGCCTGGCACTGCCCCCGACCCTTGGCATTGCCCAGGCTCTGAGTGGTGCGCTTATCTGAGCTCCCCAGAAGGTCTGCTCACCAGGTGTATGCCTTGGGAGACCAGTCGTGATATATTATGTTCTGCCCTCACGCTAACGTGGATAGTGGGCAGGATTCTCTGCTCCTGAGGCTAAGTGTTGACGCCATTGTAAACGCCATCATGTTTCTCGGCGGCGTCAACATGGCCTCAAGAACAGCAATTCTGACGCCTACAGAGGGCCAGCACGGTACTGGAGCAACCCATTACGCTCCAGCTGCCGATCCCTGGCGTCAGATGGGTGCCGGGGGTCTGCGCATGCGCAGTGGGACCGGCGCCAATGCACGCATGCGCAGTGGCTCCCTTCTCCGCACCAGCCCCGACGCAACATGGCGTAGGGCTACAGGGGCCGGCGCGGAACAAAAGAGGCCCCCAGCCCGAGAGGCCGGCTCGCCGATCGGTTGGCCCCGAGCGGAGGTCCCCCCAGGGGTCAGACCCCCCCCCCAACCAGGCCGCCCTCGGATGCATGCATGCTGAGGTCCCACCGGGTAAGAGCAGGTGTGAACCGGCGGGACTCGGGTTTTTAAGCGTGGCCGGTTGGCCGATCCCGGGCGGAGAATCACCGAGGGGGCCGCATGCGGCTCACCGGCGCCAATGGTGCTGATTCTCCGCTTTCCGCAGAATCAGTGGACCGGCCTCGGGGTGGCGTCACGCGGTTTGCGCCCATCCCTGTGAATCTCGAGCCCGGCCTGGGCTGAGAGAATCCTGCCCAGGGTATCAGCAGTTGGCAGTATCAGTGAAAGCAGTTAATGCATAGCTTACTGAATTCATTGCCAGGTAGCTGCATGGGTGCCACAGAGGTAAGTTTGTGTCAATTATGAGGCATATCATTAAGTGGGGAATCTAGCAGAGGTGTCCAAAAAAGGGAATAATGCATTAGAAAGAGGCAAGTAAGAAGGGAACACAATTTCAGTAAGATCAATCTCCAAATCTGCTTAAAAAGAAAAAGAAATGACAGGGATATGGGAAAAGAATTGAGGCATGGGATTAAAAGAGGTGCAAAGGAAAAGGAAAATGGAGGATCCAGCAAGTGTTCAAAAAAGGAACTAAAGGGATGAATTGAATGGTAAATCCAGTGAGACTTCAAAAGAGGTGCAAGGGGGATAAGAGAGAATGATGGACACAGCGAGAGTTTAAAAGAGCCAATACCAGTCCATAACCAAGGATTGAGAGCACTCCACGTGGCTGGGGATCCCATTGCCAGAGGCCCGCCCAGCGATCCTTCGCTCCCGGCTGGCTGAGTTCCTGACGGCGTGGTTCTAACCACCTATCTCCGGTCAGGATGCTCGCGTGGCGTCTGCAGACTCAGTCCGCGGCAGCCCTGGTGGGGGGGCGGGGTGATCGGACACAGGGCGGGGACCCTTCCAGGTGGCTGGGGGACAGATCGGTGCGGTCAGATCTTCGGGCTGGCCGATCGGGGAGGGGGCTCTAATTGCTATGTCTGCTTCCTCGGTCTGAGTCCGCCATGGAGCTTGGCGCTGTCGCAGGAGGCCACCGCTGTGCGCATGTGCCGACTCAAAACCGGAAGTGGGGGAGCCTGTATCCGCTGCTCAAGCTGCGTGAACTACTCTGGATTTCTGCCAGCCCCTTGAAGGTCAGTGAATCGGCTCCACTTTTTCCCAGGAATCATCAGAGTGAAACGCCAGCTTTTTTACGCCAGCGTGGGGACATAGTCCCATTTTGGGAGAATCCAGACCACTATGTCTGGCATGAACAACTCACATATGTCAGGCCATCTGGGTGGGGGCTGGTGGATCTTTACTTCTGCGGCGTAGGTCAAGCTCAGCATCAGCAACCTCCAAGTACCGTTCCACGTAGGGGGTGAGGACTCTAATGTTCGGCACCCCGCCACCTGTCTGGGACCCCTCCTGTCTGTTGTGGGTCAATTTCTCCGGCGGGGATAGAGAGGGCATTTTTAAAAAGAAATCAATTTTGAGTACCCAATTCATTTTTTCCAATGAAGGGCAATTTAGAGTGGCCAATCCACCAGCCTGCACATCTTTGGGTTGTGGGGGCGAAACCCGCGCAAACACGGGGAGAATGTGCAAACTCCACAAGGACAGTGACCCAGAGCCGGGATCGAATCTGGAACCTCGGCGCAGAGAGGGCATTATCAACCAAACGCTTCATGCATCGCAGGTTGGGGGCTGGTATGGTTGAGGTCAGGCTTGGCCACCGCCGCTGCGTGTGGGAAAGGTGCGCACGTTGGTGCCAGGCTGTGCTGCGGCACAGGCGCAGTACTTTGCAAAGGGGGGGTTGCGGTGCCACTGCAAGGCTGTGTGGGGGTGGGGGGAGGTTGATGTCGGGGTTGGCAGGCAGACCGGTGCCAGGGGGCCGGTGCCAACTCACCAGTGTGGCCGAGTGAAGGTTGTTGAGTTTCTTGCACCACTGGGTGGTCGTCCTCCTGGTGATATTCTCCACTCTAATGGCTGCTGCCACTGCCTTTCTGTGGCTGACCCTCCAACCCCAAGGGTGAACAGGGTATAACATCTGGACTCCAGCACATCCAACAGTTGGGCCAGGTCGACATCTTTGAATCGTGGGGCTGGCCTGCATGCTGGCAATGCAGTGTGAAGTCTGGGGTTCACTCTGCGTGATCGGTTTAAGAGCTTCTCCCCCTTGTTAGTGGGGAGCTGCCGAGCACATTCCAGGTGAATCAGCTGGCAGGACAGTCTGTTCTAGAGTGAAGCCCATGGGGCATCATTAAATGCCCTAATAAATATTAGATACCAGTAGGGCCTCGCCTGGTTGGCCATCAGAAAACACCTAGCTGTTCCCGCTTGCTACCAAACTCAGAAACTTCTCCGTTAGACTGCACCCTAAGTGTGGTTAGATAGTAGTGGTGAACTCGCCGACAGAGCCAGGGAGGAACTCCCAGCCAAACACGCCTGAAATGACACTTCGACAGACATCTGTTAGATTGCACCCTTTAGGATCGTCTAGCATGATCCATGGTCAGGAATAGGAGGGGGTGAAGCAGGTGTGGCGGCTAAGGGTATCGAGAAGGGGAGGAATCTCAGTCTTTTCAAATGTCCAATAGATTCACGATCTTGCAGCTTGTGTGATTGAGAACAGGGCTGTAAGGTGTATGGTGAACTGATCATGGCACTGTGGTACATGAAGCCATTCAAGTGCTGGCAGTGAATAGAAATACTGTGGTGATAGGAAATAATATAGTTAGGGAGATAGAAACAGTTCCCTGCAGCTGTGTTGCCATCTTGTCTACATTTTGGACAGATGAGGGTGTAATGCTGAAGGAGACGGGATGATTATTGACAGATGAATGTGTTTTGCAGGAAGGGACGTGATTATTTAAAGATGTGGGTGCAATGCAGAAGGGAACATAGGATTATTGACAGATATAGGTGTAATGCTGGGAGCAGTGATTATTGACAGATGGTGGGTAATGCTGTAGGGGACAGATAAATATTGACAGATGTGGGTGTAATGTTGAAGGGCACAGGTGATTATTGATAGATGTGGGTGTAATGTTGAAGGGCACAGGTGATTATTGACAGATGTGGGTGTAATGCTGAAGGGGGTAGGTGTTCATTGACAGATGTGGGTGCAATGCTGAAAGGAATGGTGATTTTTGATAGATATATGTGTAATTTTGAAGGGAATAGGAGGGAATAGGTGTTTATTAACAATCTAGGTGTAATGCTGAAAGGGTCAGGTGATTTTTGACAGATGTAGGTGGAATGAAGGGGACGGGTGAGGTTTGACAGATGGAACTGTAATGCAGAAAAGGACCGGTGATTATTGGCAGATGTGGATGTAATGCTGAAAGGATCAGGTGATTATTGACAGATGTGGATGTAATGCAGAAAAGGACCGGTGACTATTGACAGATGTGGGTGTAATGCAGAAAAGGACCGGTGATTATTGACAAATGTGGGTGTAATGCAGAAAAGGACAGGTGATTATTGACAGATGTAGGTGGAATGAAGGGGACGGGTGAAGTTTGACAGATGGAACTGTAATGCAGAAAAGGACAGGTGATTATTGACAGATGTGGATGTAATGCAGTAAAAGGACAGGTGATTATTGACAGATGTGGGTGTAATGCAGAAAAGGACAGGTGATTATTGACGGACAAAGATGTAATGCTGAAGGTGACAGGTGATTATTGGCAGATGTGGGTGCAGTGCATGATTATTGCCAGATGCAACTGTAATGCAAAAAAATGGCAGGTGATTATTGACTGATTTAGTTGTAATGCAGAAGGGGACAGGTTGATTATAAACAGAAGTAGGTCCAATGCTGATTTTTAACAGATTTGGGTGTAATGCTGAAGGAAATAGAGTATGATTGACAGATGAAAGTGTAATGCTGAAGGAAATAGAGTATGATTGACAGATGAAAGTGTAATGCTGAAGGAACAGGTGATCATTGACAGATGAAAGTGTAATGCTGAAGGAACAGGTGATCATTGACAGATGTGAACGTAATGCTGAAGGGAACAGATGATCATTGACAGATGAAGGTGTAATGCTGAAGGGAAGAGATTTTTATTGACAGATAAAGTTGTCATGCTGAAGGATCGGGTGATTATTGAAAGTTGGGGCTGTAATGCTGAAGGGGACAGGTGACCTTTGACAGATTTGGGTGTAATACAGAACAAGCAGGTGATTATTAACAGATGAAAATGTAATGATGAAAGGACCAGTGATTACTGACAAATGTGGGTGTAATGCTGAGGTGAACAGGTGAATATTGAGTGAGATGGTTGTAATACTGAGGGTGCTGAGTAATTGTTGAGAGATGTCGATGTTGAGGGGGACAGGTGATTTTTGACAGTTGGAGCTGGATTACAGAAGGGGACAGATAGAGCTTTAATGTTGAAAGAAACAGTTGATTATTCACATACGTGGGTGTTATGCAAAAAAGAACACATGATTTTGACATATGTAGTAATTCTGAAGGTGACAGGTGTTTTTTGACAGAAATAGCTGCAATACTGAAGGGAACAGATGAGGTTATGATCTTGAAAGGGACAGGTGGGATATTGACAGATCTAAGTGTAACACTGACTATTGTCAGAGTTAGGTGTAATGCTGAAGGGGACCGGTGATTATTGGCAGATGGAGGTGTAATACTGAAGGGGACAGGTGATTATTGTCAGAGTTAGGTGTAATGCTGAAGGGGATAGGTGATTATTGTCAGAGTTAGATGTAATGCTGAAGGGGACAGGTGATTATTGGCAGATGGAGATGTAATACTGAAGTGGACAGGTGATTATTGTCAGAGTTAGGTGTAATACTGAAGGGGGCAGGTGATTATTGTCAGAGTTAGGTGTAATACTGAAGGGGACAGGTGATTATTGGCAGATGGAGGTGTAATACTGAAGGGGACAGGTGATTATTGTCAGAGTTAGGTGTAATGCTGAAGGGGACAGGTGATTATTGGCAGATGGAGGTGTAATACTGAAGGGGACAGGTGATTATTGTCAGAGTTAGGTGTAATACTGAAGGGGACAGGTGATTATTGCCAGAGTTAGGTGTAATACTGAAGGGGACAGGTGATTATTGGCAGATGGAGGTGTAATACTGAAGGGGACAGGTGATTATTGGCAGATGGAGGTGTAATACTGAAGGGGACAGGTGATTATTGTCAGAGTTAGGTGTAATACTGAAGGGGACAGGTGATTATTGGCAGATGGAGGTGTAATGCTGAAGGGGACAGGCGATTATTGGCAGATGGAGGTGTAATGCTGAAGGGGACAGGTGATTATTGTCAGAGTTAGGTGTAATACTGAAGGGGACAGGTGATTATTGGCAGATGGAGGTGTAATACTGAAGGGGACAGGTGATTATTGGCAGATGGAGGTGTAATACTGAAGGGGACAGGTGATTATTGTCAGAGTTAGGTGTAATGCTGAAGGGGACAGGTGATTATTGGCAGGTGGAGGTGTAATGCTGAAGGGGACAGGTGATTATTGGCAGAGTTAGGTGTAATGCTGAAGGGGACAGGTGATTATTGTCAGAGTTAGGTGTAATACTGAAGGGGACAGGTGATTATTGGCAGAGTTAGGTGTAATGCTGAAGGGGACAGGTGATTATTGGCAGATAGAGGTGTAATGCTGAAGGGGACAGGTGATTATTGGCAGATGGAGGTGTAATGCTGAAGCGGACAGGTGATTATTGTCAGAGTTAGATGTAATGCTGAAGGGGACAGGTGATTATTGGCAGATGGAGGTGTAGTACTGAAGGGGACATGTGATAATTGGCAGATGAAGTGTGATCCTGAAGGGACATGTGGATATTGACAGATATAGGTCTAATGCTGAAGGAGACAGGTGTGAATATTCTGCAAAAAGGATCAAGTATGATTAATTGCCAATGTCCCACTTTGTTCCAGCAAGGTCTGCATGAGATGAGACTCTGCTCAGACCCTGAGTGTGTAATCCTTTGCCAGATTGTGCCAGACACTCCTATTTGCTATCTTGTTTTCTCAAGAGAGTCCTCACTTCATGTCACCATCCTCCTCACAGAAACCTGCAGCTATAAGGGCTGCATGTGCCCGCCAATACAAAATGGAGGAGCACAAAGCTTGCAGGTTAAAATGGACAATGTTTACAGCACAAGCAGGCTGCACCAAGCCAATGTGTATTCTGTCTGCTAAGAGAGCAGACAGCACCGAAACGAACATTCCGCATACTAATGAGGCAATCTTCAGGATAGTTAACATAGTAATGGAACGATCCCAGGGACAATGGACACAAATGGGGAAGTGATTGCAACAGTGTATGAGAAACCAGACACCCCGGCACCAGCGGGGTCCAAAAACAAAGCACCTGAAAGCCCGTCCAGTAGCCAAGGAACAGCCTCAGTATTGGGGGGATTCAAACATATCGATTGGGAAGAGACCTAATCGATTCCCAGCAGGAAAAGGGTCCGCCCAAAAGGGCGCGAAGCCCTGGGACCTATAAAAGACAGGTCCCACACTTAGTTCGTTCTTCTTAACCAGCCCTCCTCTCTGGACCAGTATTTCGACCAGCTTTTGCCAAGAAGACCTTGAACGAGAGAGAGGAGAGGTTTGGGACAGCAGCCGCCAGCAAGTAAGTCTCACAACAATCGCTACCAGAGATAGACACTCCTGACCCCTTTTAACCCGTACCAACCTGAAGTCTGCAGACCAGAGCAAAGCAAGGGGCCTTGTCCCCTGATCCGGCAGTTCCCTTGAGATAAGTATTGGTTTATTTAGCGGTAGGAATAGTTTAATCCTCTTAGCGTGTGCATGGGTAGTATTATAATTGTATTATAATAAACTCAGTTGTTTGAACTTACTAATTGGTGCATGGTTTTATTGCTTTGAACTTGACCTTGAAGCTTGTGGCGGTATCTTAATGATACCTGGCGACTCCAGAGCTAAGTAACGAAACAGAGCCAAATTGAGTGTTAAGCACACTCACCCAGAACGAGCAACAGGCATGAGCTTTGTTGTAACTTCTATCAGCAGGTGTCTCAGGTGATGGCTGCATGGGTTCCATCAACCAAGTGCTCTGTGGGAAACAATGTTCCTATAAAGATTTTAGGGATCTTAGACCTGCTGAGAATATATGGGTTATGGATGGTCCCTGCATATTGTGCATATACCTGCATGAGAAGGCAGAGTGGAAAGGAAGAGTGAGACACACATCAACATGTTAGGTTAATGTACCACTGCACTCTCCTTTACTGCATTGTTTACATCATTGAGCCCCTTTGTATATTGTATCCATGAGCATAGTCCCTCAACTGTACTGCTGGTGTCCTCTGCAACCTCCAAACACATCATGATGATGTCCCCAGCCAGTTTCTTCCTCCTGTCGTTAGTTCATCCCTCTGGATCCTCCTGGGTTTCATCAGCACACAGGAGGTTCCAGAGCGTATTCTCCAATGCCTTTCTGTTTGGCTTCCTGCTCCAAATGCCTTCCAATGGAGAGTTTGGAATTCCCTTCAAATACTGGACTTGAAATCACGTAATGTGGATTGGCATCATGCCCTCTGACACTAATTGATCACAAAACCCAGAAATAGGGAACATGGTATTGCAAAGGCTGAGTAAAAAAACTCCTGAACAGACCAACAGCTTTGGCTTTCTGGTTACCTGTGCGCTTCCAGATTTTCCTCACTCCCAATGCATTGCAAGCTAAATTCTAGCCTAATTTCTCTGGATGCTTTCTTTACTAACCTTACACACACACACCATAACTATTTCAAGCACACCAAGGGCCATCCAACAACCCTTCCATTTTGCAAGGCCTTGTGACCTTTGAGGTACCAAACAACAAGGATGTCTTAAATTTATATGGTGCATTTAATGCAAGAAAGTAACCCAAAGTACTTCACAAGGGCATTATAAATTAACATTTGATAAAAGCCACATAATGCAACATAAAGATAGATGATCAAAATCTTGGAGAAAAGCTAGGTTGTAAGGAGCATATCAAACAAAGAAAGAGAGGTGTTAATAAACCATTGTTTCGGCCTCAACTGGAATATTTTAAAATTTATGCATTGCTTGACCAGGAAAAAATAGAGGTGAGCAAGCGCAAGGCAGCTAGGTGAAATGGAACTTGGTACAAGTAGGGACATGGGGAGAAAAGTTTTAGATAACTTCAAAATTGTGGAGGGGAGAATGTGGAAGACAAGACAGAAGTAGAACCATAGAAACATAGAAAATAAGTACAGGGGCAGCATGGTGGTGCAGTGGTTAGCATTGCTGCCTCACGGCGCCGAGGTCCCTGGTTCGATCCCAGCTCTGGAGTTTGCATATTCTCCCCGTGTTTGCATGTGTTTTGCCCCCAGAACCCAAAAATATGCAGGGTAGATGGATTGGCCACGCAAAATAGGTGCAGGAATAGGCCATTCGGCCCTTCGAGCCTGCACCACCATTCAATATGATCATGGCTGATCATGCAAATTCAGTATCCCACTCCCGCTTTCTCTCCATACCCCTTGATTCTCTTAGTTGCAAGGGCCACATCCAGCTCCCTCTTGGGTACATCCAATGAACTGGCACCAACAGCTTTCTGAGGTAGAGAATGCCACAAGTTCACAACTCT